>NW_017097528.1:0-14124 GCF_001412225.1 Nicrophorus vespilloides | reverse complement strand
TATTGATTATATTGATTATATTGATTATATTGATTATATTGATTATATTGATTATATTGATTATATTGATTATATTGATTATATTGATTATATTGATTATATTGATTATATTGATTATATTGATTATATTAACATCAATAATGATTAATCAATATAATCAATATAATCAGTCAAAAATCATTTTTGAACACAGTTCATCAATTTTTTTTATTTCTGAGTATGATTTTATAATAACCAATTGCATAATGACTACAATCCGTGCGTATTATACTCGAAATTTTACGGTAGTCGTAAACTAATTGACACATATTATTAGTTATAGAAGAAACTACAGTTGGTTGAATTGGAAGTTTTTTTGTAACCTAACTTAATCTTAAGTTAATAACAACTGTTCTTTTGATGATAGTAGATTGTCATCATTTGACTAATACGAAATGTACATTGTACCAATTTATCTACATTTTTTTTTCTTCAATACAAGGTGGATATCTTAATTCGTTATAAATGAAGTACTAATAACGCGAATGAAAAATTAATCGTCGTAGCAACGTATAAGAAGAGTACCTAATTGACACCTATTGGGACTGAAATAAATGACGTTGCATTACCAAGAGTAATAATGCGAAATAACTAATAACAAGCATGGGAATGTGTACGAGGGATTACATTACTCTTCCTCCCTCTCGCTGTTCTTTTCACGCAGTCTTTTTCTATCCTTTATACTCTTTACCTTTTTCTTTCTCTCGCATATTGTATTTGTGAATGCATCGTACGCAGGCAGTGCATGTACAGATCGCAGGTTCCTTCACGTGTTGTTATTATTGGTATGGAATGCGTTGGATTATTGTTTGATTATCCTCTGATGGATTTATGTTTGTGGAAAGGGTCGGAGGGGCCCGAAGACGCGGATAAATAATATATTTATAGGGAGGGAAGGCCGATTACACGGTTTCCAACCTGTACACAAAATCTTTCTTTCCTTCTTTCTTTTCTTTTTCAGTTTACGTTTCTTTTCATTTCTTCGGGTTCTCTCTTTCCGTCTTTCTTTACATATTCTTCTTTTTCTTTTTCTTTTTTATATAAATTCATCCTGTCCTCCTTTTTGGTCCGTTTGTTAAAACTTTTTTATAATACATATTTTATTCGGTTTTCGAGAGTTGATTACGGTGAGCCGTGGCCAGCGGGACGCGAACCCCCGCAGCGTCCGCACTGCTTATCTCGGCCATATCGGGCCGTTATTGCCATGGAGTCCGGCCGTTATTTATGGCCGACTTGGGCCGCTTCATTAAAGAACACATTAAGGCACCGGTCCTTCCCTCCGCGTCCCTATACCCTCCTCGTACACACAACCACCGCACGCTGCAAGGATCTTCTCCACCGCTAAAGGTCTCGAGGGCCGTCGCCGTGTCTTCGCCGACGTCGCTGCCGCCACCGCCCTACAGGACTCCTCGTCTTCATTGGTCCGATCCGACAGACCACTCGTGGCACATGCAACATTTCCACGTGGAAATTTACATAACTTTCTTGCACTACACGGGTTCAATGATTCATTGCACGAAACACGAAATATGGAAATACACCCTTCTCTCCTACCACCACCAAAAACTCACTAATTTAATGAAATTTCCATTTTTATATATTAACAGTACTTCTGAAACGCTATCACTCTATTCTCACGGATAAATTGACAAATCACAATCATGTATGGAGAATTGTCAAAGTCATGTCATCGATAGTTTGATGCAATTATTTATAAAATTCACTATATGAGATTTGATAACAAAAGAAGAAATACAATAAAAAAATCTGCTAGACTCCAATTTCGTACTACTTATTTATGTATTTTCTTGAACGGCAGAATTTAACAATTCGTTACTCGCGCGGCGTCTTTGTGACGCTAGTGGGTACAAACCAACCATTACTTGTAATACTGGAAAGGTGAGACAAGCTATATACTTTTTTCATACATTAACAGCAAAAATATTATTTGCAGAGTCAATTAGACGCGATGCGAGTAATGGTTTTATAATATTTTACTTTTTCATTTTTGAAAAAATATAACTTTTAGTGATTAAAACATGATAATTAATCATCTATAAACATGTGTAGAAAATTTCAATTAATACTTATGAAAATTAATAGAAAAATAAGTAAATATGAAAAAAAAAAACGTTGTCAATATGGAGATTGAAGTTTACATTTTGCTTTTGTATTTTTTTAAACTGTAAAGTGATGAAATATATTACGAACAGTTTACGATGCAAAGGTGATCTGAAATTCTTAATTGGTTAATTTTATTACTCTATATAGGGTAATAAAAATGTTTTCACTTATTATTAATACAAGTGGATTGGGGAAGGATGCTAAAGGAGAAGAAGAAAATACGTATATAAAAATGCTATTGAAAAGGGAATTATCTATTTCTCAAATCCAATTTAGACTTGACTTTTGATTTTTTACTAATTTCTTTAATGATTATCTATATATACCTACCCCATTTCTGCCACCCATCTGGTACTTATGGACCTCCACAGTGCACAATGATCCTTTTTATTTGAACTCACCACTTTTGTATAGGATTTCGTCTTGTAGGTGATCATAGTTTCTTTGTTTTATAGCTGAAAGACAGAACAAAAAATTACTTGTACTTATGATTATCAATATTAAGAATAGAAATGAATATTTTCTTGTAAAAATAAAATCATTTTATAAGTTACTTACATTTCATGTAATTTATTTCATGTTATTATTTATTGAGCTTGTGTAGGTATCATCGTCAAAGAATTTATACACTTTGTTTTGAGTTGTTTATTGAGTGCTTCGATTGGTGCAACTAATAATTTCTTCCGTTGTGTTTCTTATTTCACCGCTGCTCGTTATTAATAATAAGTTTACTGACGTCTGTTAGTGCTGAATTACATGCGCATTATTAATATTTTTTTATTAATTAATCAATGATAATTCCAAGAATTGTATATCGAATTAGGCCTCTTGATTTATTGCGGCAAAGTGCATTGTCCCATTTACATATAACTTTTCATATATGCTAAAAATATAATTCGTAGTTAGAACATTCTGATTTTACAGTAAAGTACATACCTTTTCGATATGAACATTTATTTTTATATTTTTGATCCAATTCATATTAGGTAAAAACTTTCAAATATTCTATAGTAGTTTAAATAAAAAAATATCTTTTTTTTTACATCTAATTAGATACTTATAATATTAATAGTCTTGCTCTAAATAATTGTACATAATATTAATTGATATTATATGAAGGTGCCAAGTATGAAGGGATTTACCTAGATCGATGTTTGACTTGAAAAAAACACGTAAAGGCCAAGAGGAAGAAATTGGTTTTGTAATTTAGCACTTGTACTGGGTACTGGGAAGAAACTCTAAGATATCCATAGAGAATAAGGACGTAAAGCATACAGCTTTGGGATCTATCTGCAACTAGACAATAGATCTAATACATAGGTATTAATCGAAGACGTCGAGGATGATCATAAATCGATGGTATTCCATAAACGAGGAAGTTGTTTACCGACACAAAGCTAGTAAAAGAAGTGATCAGAAGACCCAGCACAAACAACCAAGCCACAATATTTGCTAAATCATTTCTAAAAACTGTGTAAACTACATATGTTTATGTACTTATTATAATATAAGCCGAAGTGAGAGATGGTTGCTAGACCAATCCTTTAGTTGAAGAATGCCAGCTAGTACTTCAGCTAATTGTCCTTATGGATAGATATGTGAATTTGGAGGGAAAAAAATCAATTATAATCAAAATAATGTAGGTGTTTTTAATAATGTAGTAAATAAAATAATAATAATTAATGTATTGTTATATTTTTTACTGAAATAACATATTTACAACTGATTTCATAATTATGTGATTACGAATCGCGTGTGCGTATACTGAATTTGTTGCGATTTTCATTAGTTTTGCCTGTATTGAAATTAATATTCCGCGTGCGTGTAAAATTTAGCTTTTCCTTCCCCCAGAAACTAACCATTCGCTATTGCAGCCACCGCCCACCCTCAGGGGTTGGGAAAAAAGCTCATATCGTTTATTATTACGTGAGGTGGGCTGAAATGGCCTTATATATTTCCTCTAGATATAGATATATAAAGGGAAAAAAATCGCACCTGAAAATATCAAGCTTGGAATGCATGATAGAGTTTACAGAAGAAACGAAAAATGCTGAAATTATTATTATTATTATAATAATATCAAGCAGAAGGAACGGGACGTTGCCGTTAGGTCAGAGGTGGCCAAGATCATGGCGAGTCTCTTCGGACGCGCTTAATTACCTGAGCGCTTGTCTCAACGAAGACGAAGAGGAAACTATTATAAGTTGGTAATTAAACAGAAAACTGCTCTCGCCGTTGGAGCCTTTCACGCACACACAAACACACACACGCGCTTAATCTAAACGGCCACACATTAAAACCCATTTTTTGTCTTGAACTCCGAGGCGAATGAGAAAATAAAAGAAATTCTTTCACTTCAGGAACCTTCAAGTGAAATCCGCTGCCTCATATGATGCGCGCAATTAGAAGTTCAGCGCGATTTAGATTTCCATCTTAATCAGCTCAATTACCGATAATTTATTTCGGTAGCATACACGCCACCGCCGTTAACTAATTCCAAGAAGAATTGCGCAAATTCATCAATGCGACCTCTAAATTACTCAATCTTTCTTTCAGCAGAAACAACCTATTATTACCATTATTATTAAATGAATTAATGCTATAAATTATTGCTCATTTTACGTTTCCCGCTAAGTAGCACTATTAATCTCACTTGGACGTGAACGCTGTCACCTGTTACGTGTAATTTCTTCTTCCGCAGATGACACCTGTCAATTGTCAAAAAGGCCTATCAATTACTTTGGCACAAGTCATAGAGCGTTTTTCCGTGCCCTTCTCTCACTTCTCTGTTCGCTCGTTCATCTCACTCACTCCACCTTTTTTAATTTGCACTTTTGACGTGCACGTCCGAAAGGTATACACACGTATAAATTATGGGATTTTGGAGCCCTTAAGCCCCGTATATGTTGTTATTATGATGGAATCCCATAATTGGATACCTCGCAGGGAGGAATTGAATTCCTCGACGAATTCTTTATGTAATTTACGAAACGAAAGACGGAATACTGCCGCCCCGGGGGCAACCAACATATACCATAAGGTACCCTCAATATATTTTTTTTTTAAATCATCAGCGTCTTTGCCCCATAGCGAACGCGCACAACATGATTCGACAGCATTTAATTCATGCAAATTACCAAAATAAACTACTTTTTATTTAAATATATTTTTTTCAGTTATTATTATAATAATATAAATCGATCAATTTACTAGATCGCATATAAACGAAATATAACTTTAAACAACATATTCACATCAAGTTATTCTAACTTAATCTAATCTACTTTAACTTACTGTTAATGAACACCAATTACATTTATATTTAAACCAAATTTATTTTACCTATTCTAAATTATCTTATACTATTTCAAAGTGATCAAAAATTTTAGTAAAATTTGTTTTATACAAAATAATTTAATTATTTAAAAAAATCAACTATTTCTTCTGAAATATACCTTAATTTAAGAAAGAACCACTACTTTATACATAATCAATTTAGAACTGGGAATTACTTTTTATCTAACTTAAATTTAAGTAATCTATTTGTATAAATTTATATATGACTTAACATATTTTATAAACTTTATACCGTATTAATAACTAATTTAAATTAACCATTTCTAATCTTATTTACTTATGTTTATCATATGTAACATATACATTTTGTGTAATATTAGATATAAAAATGTAGATGTAACAAGTATATATATAAAAATTTATGTTCTACTCTAATTTAATATGATTTAAAAAAGCTTTTTCATATAATATTTTATTAAGACCACCTAAATAATTGATGTGGAATAGTGTATATAGTTGAGGTGCAAATATTCTGATAGTGAGAATTGGATTTGCCTCGAAACGCGAATTTATGCATTTGGGATAATCCCGAAACGCCGGAATGATATTAAATATTACATGTGGTGTAATAAAAGCAATTAAATTCATTAGGTTGATGAATATTGTATGGGGCCATTAAAGTATCGTCAGAGGAGGCGGCGGCGGAGGCGGTTGGCTGCGACGATGCCACCGCCGACGCCGCCAATTCCGAGGGACGTTTTCATGCATGTTTAATCCGGTTTAAAAGCGAAACCTCTCTGCATCTTTGATGACGCTCCCATCCCCAACCCCCAGAAATCTGGGGCGGATGGGTAGGTTTGGCATAACTCAAATAGTCTCGGTAAATAATGCAACATCGAGTCTGCACATTCACTAATTCATATTGAGAAACGGAGAGAATGAGATATAAAGAGAGAAAGGAGCATCGCGGAAAATTTTGAACATGCAAAGAAAATCCTCGTTTAAGCATTCCGTGCGCTTCGCAAATCGGCGTATAAATCTGGATTGCTGTGGGGGTTGGGAGGAGGCTCTTTGTTTGATAAGGACACTCGTTGGCCGGCATAAATTACTGGAAAGGATTAATGAGCGTCGGAGGGTGCTACCCTGTATGCAACGGACGATAAGGGATTTTGTAAATCATCCAACGTTTAATGAAGAAGAGAGTACCTCAAGAACAACAAACCAAACGAGAAGACCGAATGAAAAGTGCGAGAGCCGGTGAGTGTATGTGTGTTTTTCAGGGGAGGATGTGTATAGGACACCTGTTGCTCGCGCTGCTTCGGCTTGTCATTTTAATAGTTTGGTGCTGCCGCCCTTCCCTCTGCCACGTCTTCCATGTCTTTGTTTATTGTCTGTTTGCGTAGATTATGCGCTATGGAGATTAGTTTCACCCTCGCTCACTCACTCTAGAGCATCGCATCAAAAAACGCTCACATAAAGTTTTCTGCCGGGGAAAACACACATTACATATTTTAGAGTCAATTCCGACATAAAACTAAGTAGCGAATGCGCTATTTCCTCTCCTTACTTGAACGACATGCTACACATAAAGTTCCTAACAAAATGTATGTAAATTTATTATTGCATTTGCAAGAATCCATAATTTATTGCATCGTAATCATAGATTTTCACAAATCGTAAAATGAACAATTAACAATCATTTAAAACAAAAATAGTTTATTACTTGTAACATAGTTTATAATAGAAAACAAAATTATATATTTTTTTTCATGTTCAAGCTTACAACAATTTTAATACATAATTATTAGTACATTATTTGTTTAATTTCTGCTTTGATCATTAACAATATGACGCTAAAATTTCTATATTTAAATTTTAATTTAAATTATTTTATGTTCGAGTGGTTTAATAACACAATTAAAATGAAATAAATTATTTTTTGAGCAATATTAATAAAATTTATGTAATTTCCTTACTTCCACTGAAATTAATGACAAATGCAAATAACCATAGCAATATATACGAAATAATAATTCAATTTTAAACAATCAATTTATACAATGAAATTTGCTATGATTATGAGATTTGATTATAAGATTTGTATCATTAAAACTAGTAAATTTTTTGGTTTTGCTACCTTTCCATAAAGTTTAGGCCATTTTGTTAAAATATTTTGTATTTTTTCAAATTAAATCCATTCAAATTTGTTTTTATGTTGGAAACAACATGCTATTTAAAAAAATGTTAAAATATAATTGTAAATATCCAATTTTAATCAAATTCCCAAAAAGTGTTATATCTGTTAATTAATGATATTTATATTGATTATGTGCATTGATAAAGAACACGATCATATAAATAAATTTGGTTAGTTATCAATTAAACTATTTAATTCAATTGAAAGTAAAACACATCTCAAGTACAGAAACTCTTTAAAATATAACATTTCTAAATTAATGGACTTTAATGTAATATAAATATCTTTGAAAGTATTAGTTTTTAAATACTAATATTTCATATAATAATGTGATATTTTTATACAATAAATTTTGTTGTGCCATTGAGCAATGTTCTGAATGAATTAGAGTCATCCAAATGGAAACACCTTAGATTTCTTAAGTACGCTATTATGTGTATAATAGAATAAGCCTATTGTAAAGAATACGGTTATCATCGTATTTAGTTTGACGTGCTTTTTCGGTCGATCCATAATATATCGGAAAAATTGTAAGCTGCAAATAGATTTACCTCGACGTCTATTGAGTAGATTACATCAAGGATAGCAGCTTTGGAAATCAAAAAGTTAGCACCGCACCTGCACAAAATCGAGCGCAGCGCACCCAACCAACATATCATTAAGAAGAAAAGAACGTATGAAGGCGTTAACAGTTTAGCAAATTAATAATTTGCAAAAAAAAAATAGTATCTATTTTGTTTTGTTTTTTTTTTTGTATGCAGAAATAATGAAACGTAATTTTCTATAAAGCAATTAATCCGGAATTTAAATGAAGATTGCAAATACTTCCTGTGCAGAGGAATTAATATTAATTGCGCGCGTTCTGCGTAATAAATTATCCGACGAGGCAGACCCATTAAATGATTGCGGCGATAAATAGGTGATGATGATGATTTTTAATGCCGACGATGATTACCATCATCGGCACCGGCAACAATCGAACTCGCTGCTCTCCACAGTCTCGTAATATTTTTTCTTTTGATGTTCCTCTTTCTGTTCATTTCTACTTCATTTTTTTTTTGTTGACTTGACGCGATGGACTTCTTCGGGAAATAGTCTCGCGATGATATCTCGCACGGAATGCGACAGGATCAAAATAGAGCGAGGCGAAATATGGAATGAAGAAGCTGCTGAATAGGAGAGGACACGGCGAGAGAAAGACGGATGGCGTTTTGTATAGGGGGGATGTGGGCGGCGGATTTTACGTAACGCATGACACATGTCAGAGTCAGATTAAAACCGCAACAATTAAAAATAGTGCCGGCATCTGAAATGGAATAAAATAAACGTCATGCCGCCTTGACGAGGGTTCCTCCCGCTAAACTCTCCGACTCTGAAGAACGAAAATACCGAACTGAATAAAATAGTTTTCAGAGAGTATATATATATATACGAATGTGAAAAAAAAGAGGAATTTCTATTATATATTTTCCCTCATAATAGGTAGAGGGCGGTGCACCACCTGACTTCGGCGTTTCGCTGGTAAAATGGCATCAATCATTTTCTTTTACTTATATCTGTGAACATTTACAATCTTCCTTGTAGATGCAGAAAAACAACAATATCTTTCTATAATTCACATCAAATTAACTGAAGAATTGTACTTACTTTCAGTTATACATTGAATACCTGTGTTTTTCAAACTGCTTGCATCATTACTTCAATCTATTACGACTACAACAGATAACATATATCAAATAACAGATGCGTTCATATTTTAAAAATATAATACAATTTTGCAAGTATGAAATGACTTCAAGAAATTATTATTTTTTTACAAAAAAACAGAAATTAAATCTAAATATTTAATGAATTTAACATAATTTAAAACTGATTTTATAGCTCAAATCAGCTTGAGCATTTTTTTTTGAGTAAGTTGAACAAATTTATCTTTTGTTCTTGTTTGGATAATGAAAAACACCTCTTTCTTTTAGATGTAGGAATACGTCGAATTGCAATCAGAATTCTAAAATTTCAGCGAATCCTGCATATATGCTTCACACAACGCTCGTCCTACTTATTATATTAAAAAATACCTAGAATTTGTTAGTAAATATTTCAAACTGGAATTTATATTGAATCTTCTATTGATCTTTAGTTTTTGTAATGAGTTTGTATAACAGCAGTATTAAAATATATATGACTTTATTTCAAATAAAAACATTTAATACAAACGTCTGTAGATTCTATCACTTTCTCTGTATTAATTCTATTTATTTTTGTGAATATATCATTAAGAACAATAAGATGATAGTTAATAAATTTGAGTTTGTGAACTGAAATTAATTAAGCAGCATCGACGTTAATAATTACAAGGATAAAGATGTGGTAGAAGACTCTTTGATCAAAATGGATAGAATACAAAAAAAAAGGATATCTTCCGCCTTCCACCTTCGGTTGAAAGTAATTAAAAAGCCTAGAACCGATATGACGAATGTCTCCTGTAAACTAGTTGGAAATTAATTAGGCGACATGAGTTCCCTGGGACCGGGCCTTTTAATTACCACACGAAAAATTCTTCATAAATATTATTATTCGTCCGCTGCGAGTAAAACGTCCTGAATCCATTATCTTGATTCAAATGTATATATTTTTTTTCCTCTTCTTCTATTCTAATTAATAAAAGGTAGACGAAATAGACTCAAAGAAATAACGTAAAACGAAAGAAAAAAATATCTATGAATGTCAGAAAGGAAACACGCGCTTAGCGGGAATTCCGAACCGCTCTAAAAGTGTTCCTTATTCTGGTATTTTTAATTAATTTCACGAGAATTTCTACAATATTTTTATTATTTTCTGTAGTTGAATACAAGAAAGATTTGTTTATTGCGAATTCTTTAAATAGTTACGTCTTGTCTACTTAAGATTTCTGAACATTTGATATCCATATAACGTCTTTTGCGTTGTAACCTCAGGAACAGTTTTATTACAAAAAAAATAAATTTGTTTTGGATCATTTTAGTAGTCCATTGTATTTGCAAATCTGACGTTTAGCACATAGTTTTACAAGGAAACAATAAAAAAAAATACAGATTATCTTTTAAAATGATTAAAAATATGTTTTTTTATATATTAATACTTGGATATTAAGTTTTTAAAGTCAATAAAAGCGATCTTTGTATTAACCGTGTTTATCTGTATTTATATTGGATTATCTATTAATTAGATAGATAATCTTGTGATTATCCAAATGTGCTGGTTTATTGAGATATTGGTATTCTTACAAATATGTATTGTTTCGTCTTTTATGTTAAGTCTTTGCGATTGATATAGTTTTTTTACTTGTAAAAAAAAAATCAGAATTTCTGTACAATATATTTGCAATAATTTTGCATTTTATCATGATAATTTTGTTATTATTTGCTGATTTTGTTGGAGGTTTAGTGTAAATTACCATTATCATAAATATAAACTTAATAGTTTTCTATTAGTTATTTACAAATTTTTATTATCTGCATTTGGGCTAAAAAAGTCTAAATAATTATGGAAGAATCATATATTTAATAATGAAAATTACTCAATTATAAATACAAACATGTAAAAATTATGTCTAAAATAATAATTTTACAAATAAATCACAAGAAACTTGTATAATCTAGAAAAAATGTTAAACGAAAGTTCAGATTTTAGTTTCAGATCAAAATTGGATATTTAATATATATGTAGAATCAATTCATTTATATACTACAAAAAGAAATGTCATTCATTTCTAACAAAATTATTTTCCGAACAACCAAATACGTTAATTATTGCAGAAATTATGTGATATTGTCATTTGAGATTAAAAATCTCTATTTGAAGTCAATTTCATATTGGAGACAATCAAACCAAATATTTTATGGTAAATTTCAATGGATTAAGTAAATATGCCGTCGCTGAGCGACCGACGAAGTGCTTCACCTTGGCAAGTTGCGCCCGTGCCCGTTGGAAATTAGCAGTATGAACCAGCAGGAAAATCCGCTTTAATTATTGGCTGCAGAGTGCAATTAAGGTGCCGAGCTAATTGCAAAATCGAGAAACCATATTACGAAGGCCTCATTATTATCTGATCAGAAGTCGAAGGAGAAGAACGAACGAACGAACGAAGAGGGTAACAAGCAGAAGAACAAGAGCGAGGAGGAAATCGAACGAGAGGACTTTCGGAGAGGTTGACTGGATGAGACTATCTATCTGCTCTCATTTATATCGCCTCGGATATTTTAATTGTTTCAATATTAAGTGCGTTGCGTATATGTGTATGCGTGTACACACATACACAAACACAGGCAGATAGAAAGATAGATACAAACACGCGTATGGTTTAACAACCGTGCCGAAGTAAATGATGATTATATCACATCCTCGAGCGTTTTCAAAACCTCCAGACTATGAAGCTCATTTCCAACAACAACCACTTCTCATTCTCTCTCTCTTTCTTTATATATACAGTATGCTTTTTTTATTTCCATTCCTTTGCTGCGTCTTCTCTGTCTCGTCTCGAAGAACAATAAAATGATACTCTCATGTGATTAACAAGGATATTTTTCCGCAATTACCGCAAGGGCCAATTAGGAGCGGATTACCAGATTAGAGTTAATTTCGGGAAGGGCCGAATGCGTGCCAGCTTTGTTTGGTCTACTCTCCCGTTCTCTCTCTCTCTCACGCACCATCTTTTTTTTTCGGGGTATATTAATAGTTTATCAGTTGGCATATGCGTGTTTGCGGTGCCATTACTTGACTAAACAACGGCCAGAGGGCTGCTGTCAATCACACGTCAAACACTGATTGCTTATTTACTCCCAATAATCCGCCGAATAATGGGCTCTGTTTGCACCCCGCCACGCTCACACTCACAATCACTCACTCACACAAAACGTCCTCATCCTTTTCTCTCATCTCTCCACCTTCGATCATTCATTTTCATAAGCTCGCGTTACTCGAAATAATCGAGGAAGAAAAAAAAACAAGAATAATTACCCAAAAAAATAGTATTTTCTAATAGAGCAATGCGCACATTAAATCCTATCTTGATTCGTGACTTCTCCGAATTGAAATGATGGAAATGTTGTTGTTCGCTTTTCTTCGATTCGAATCTTCGTCGTTGTTTCGGTTTTGGGCCGATATCCCAAATAGATAACGCGCGGAGATCTTGTTTGCTACATCTCCTCCATTCGATAGACGACCACCTCCAGCAATTTGGTGGACATCCAAAACACGATCTTGACGACCCACGCGCATCATAGCCCCGGATCGTCTTTAATTAACAAAGCCATAAAATTCCGATTTACAACTTTTCGATAAATGACATTCGTTTTTTTTCAGTGATTCCGAAATCGGACATCTCGCGGACGCACGTTGAATCCGACACCGTTTATACGTTTATTATGCTCACATTTGTTTTATCCTCACTTTCTTCCATATCGAATTACCTAAGTCTTTGCTATTGGAGGTCCTAGAAATGTACATTGTTACGGTCACACTACAAGTTATTTGACAGAAAATTCATGGCAACAACAAAAACCTTAAACATTTCCATTACTAATTCAAGATTCAATTTGATATGAACAAATTGCAGATAAACCATAACACAAAGTTTAATTGTTTGTTAATAATTACATATTTTATTACTATCATTTGAAAAAAAAACTCTTCTCGTTAATATTTGAAAACTCCAAAAGTTTAACTCAATTAAAAATCTAATATTTATTATATATTTCAAATTTTACACAAACTTTTTATTAATATTAATTGAATTATTATATGTAAACTGGATGATTTTTCTAAATATTATAAAATTAATGATTTTTATTAAGAAAATTTATAATATGTCTTCTTTACATTCTAAAATTATTAATGAAGAAGAAACTAACCATTAAAAAACAACTTTAAAATGCAAAATTATTACAAAAAAATCCTTAATTTATTTCTAAATTATTCATTTTCATTGCTAATTATTTATAATCTTTGCTTACAGCTACTAATTTAATATTATTAATTAACTAGAAGTCCATTAATTAAATCATTATTTTAAACTTTCATAGTTTTTTTTATAATTAGATTTAGTAGAGAATTTATTATAGGTATGTATATATTACAAAATCAATCTGTACAAATGTAATTGAAGTGCACATTTCTATTACTCAAGTAATAACTTAGAACTTTAATATCTATTTAAGAAAGTTCAGCAAAGTTTGGAAGATTTTTTTTTCATGTTTTCTTGTAAAGAAAAAAATATTTGTAAATATTAAGATGAGAAATATATATAAGATTGTGTTTGCAAAAAATATTGCATGCAAATAAGGTCTTGATTTATTCGATATTAAATCTGGAATGTTTTATTTTTATTTATTTTCACATTTATTCCGGCGGACAATAACTAATAAATAATATACGAAAAAAAAATGTCTACAACATTAATTTAGAAATTACGAACGTTTCCAAACTGATGT
>NW_017097527.1:0-1205 GCF_001412225.1 Nicrophorus vespilloides | reverse complement strand
ATTATTTGGCGCTTTTATATTTGCTGGTACTTGTGGCTCCGCGTTATGTGCTCTCCATGTACTAAGGAACGCCACCGCAGTGGCTATACAACAGATTTCTCATATGACTTAGTCCCCCTGGACCAGACTGGGTCGCGAATTGATAATGATTTCATTTCTAAATTTAATGAAATACACTTGCTCTCGCCGTGTAACTGCTTTTCCTTTGGTACGCGACCTTCGCAGATCGCGGAAAAGAACGTCGCATTATTATTTTTATTCATTCAAAATGGAACGCGCAGCATACCCACAGAGAATATTCTAATTGATTCCGTTCGATTCGCTTCTTACCAATTGAGATTAGATACGTTTGCGAACAAAACATATTCAATGTATTTACATTACAACTATGCAAACTCGTTTAATGATAAATGTTTTGATTAGTTTTTTTGCATCCATCAATATTATACAATTAATGTATAAAACATGATAATTCTACGAGTTTGTTTAACGAATAAACAACCAGATTAAACATGGATTTAAATTACTTAGGAGATTAATCGTAACTTTAAAATTACTTTTGATATATTTTCGATTCAACCATCTGTTAAAATACTAATAAGAAATTATCTTAAATTGTATGCTTTATGGGATTGAAGCAACTTGAAAAAAGTCTATTGAAAATTATGACGCAAATCGTACTATTAATACATACATAATGTTAAAAAAAACAAGTTCGCCTAGAGAAATTTTTCAAGTTCATTTAAATTATAAAAACAATATATTTTATTTAATTAATGTTAAAATTATTAATTAGAAGCAAATCTATGTAAAATTGAGACGTAATTTAATTAAAATTAAGTTGAGAAAATTGGATTTAGAAACTTAACTAACGGTTAAAGTAAGTTAAAATAACGACAGTAAGATAATTTACTTACTTTTTTTTAAATTTTGGATCAAAGTTGTTAATTGCGACTTTAATTAAAAGAATTTAATATCATAAAATTAAATAAATTGTTAGATTAATTAAGTTAATCAAGTTATTGATAGATTTAACTGTCGGTTAAAAAACTTATACAAATTAGCTTCGTTTAAATAATCTAAATTGCGTTTTACTCCAAAGATTAATTATAATTAACTGCAAGTGTTGATGTATTGTAATTAAATTCTTCTTCTTCTTCTTCTTTTCCACCACCTCTCTCATTTAGCCTGTGCCGCGCACAATT
>NW_017097526.1:722-111224 GCF_001412225.1 Nicrophorus vespilloides | reverse complement strand
CTGATTTGCTTTTTTAAGGAGGGGACCGAGAGCATGCTGAGTATTAAGGGTATTAAGGGTTAAGACTCTCCTAACAGATTTCGTCGGCTGCAATTTCGGGCGCTCAACTTTTAAAACCATATTCCTTGGAATCCGCTTAGCATATTGATAAAAGCTCAATTCAGAAATGCGTCTAAATCTTTGCCACGGATTTTTCGCGGATTTGGGACTGAGTTCCTTGCCATGCGGAACACCAAACACATTTTTTAGTACATTTTAAGATACATTTAAAGTTGTTGTTTATAATATGTTTAAAACTATTTTAATTTAGAAATTACATTATTCACATAATTTTGTTGTTTTCTGCTGATTATTAAATAATTCAATTGGATAGAAATTAACTATTATTTAGTAATGAATGTAGTAATTTGTCATTTTAAAACGTTTTTCCTATCATATTGCTTTCATTTTAAAAATTGATGTTTTCTATAGTTGAAATTAAACAATTTTTTGTATTTTTGCGTTTTTATTATTTATTATTTCTAATTATTAACTACTATTTATTTTTAAAATTTCTTCCATATATCTTAAAATTTATCAAAATGATACGAATATTTTTTGATAATCATTTCCATTTTTAATATAATTTAGGTGATAATTTATTTTGAAAATATTTATCATTTAATTTATTATTTTCATATCGTTAAATTGAATTGTTTCTATTTCAATTAGAAATCCTTATTACTATAAAAATATCTATTTTATTATAAACTTTTACAAAAGGATGTCCATTGAGAAATAGTAATGTAATAATTTAGAAAAGGTTACCTCAGGTAGATAGATCTTGATGGAAAATAACTGAGCATCTGAAAAGTGCTGAAATATTCAACATTTCAACATTACAGTATTTTCGTCAAAATTACGTTCATCCTTAAAGAGTAATCTCTAATGTTAGAATTAGTAACTAAAGAGATTTTGATGCAAGAACGAAGCGAATTCTGAAAAGGATTTATTAATAGTACAAAACACAAATAAATTAGTATACTAAAATTAATTATAATTAATTATAAAATAACAAATATTTTATTACTCAGGAATCCGAAACCTTAATACTCTCTTTTACAGCAAGTTTACAATGTGTAATTCGAAAAGCGGTAGTTGCAAACAGAGGGATTATCCGATGATGTGTCGTAATGGAAGCGCCTTAACAAAAAGTGCAATATCCGAAGCGATGTAATATATATTTTTAATAAATTATTACTACGAAATAAATTTAGATGCTTACAGGATAATCCGTAAATAATTGGTTATTAAAAGGCATTGTCCGAGTTAGAAGAATGGGATTACGTGGCGCCAAAAGTTTTTTAATATCATCCTCGTTGCGGAGAAAATAACTACAACAAACGAAATAAAAAAATAAAAATAATGGAAAAGTAAAAATAGTGGACGTAAAGCCGGACGATTAAAAGCGGGACTCGGTGCAATCGAAATATAATAAAAATTAAATTGGAAAAAAAAGACATTAAATGGGCTGAACTCGCGTCCGCAATTTTTTTCCGTACGTGTTTTGTTAACTTTTTGTTATTTTTATTTATTTTTGTTATTTTTTTGTTTTTCGTTAGCTTCGTTGTTTGTTGTTATTGTGTTGCAATTCGGTATGCGTACGAGCATTAAATTTACGGGAGCTAATCCAAATTGAAAACTGTAATTTAGTAAATTTTGCTGCAGGTGGCCATAAATTCCTCGTGATTCCCTCGAATATGTATACGCAATTGTTTTTCGTTTTTTTAACACTGATTTATGTGCACGGCATACTTGGTGAATAAAGTATCCAATTATTAGAGTTTTAAAAAATAACAAAATAAAACATTGCCATTTTATTGTTAACAGAAAGAAAATTAATAATATTTTAAATACTTATTTATATAATGTATTGCTGTAATTCTTAACCAGGAGACAGCGAAAATATTATTAGATTTTTTTGTTTTGATATCTTTCCAAATCAAAATATTTTCTGTAAGTCTAGGTTTATGGTTTCTTCACTATAGCAAATAAACATTAATTTGCTTATTTTTCAAGAAAAGGAAATCGACATAATATGTTTTCCATACGAGATAGAAACTTCGTAAATGGATTCAAAGAATAGTTTCGAATGTTTTCGAAATGTTTCCAAATTATTTTCAAATGATTGCAGACAATTATGGATTTGATAAAGAAAAAAATATTTAATTCAATATCAGTTGAAAAAATTATTTGAAAGTTTGACAAATATTTTCCAGATGGTATAAAACTAGAATAATATAAATTTATCACATACTTTCGATGACACTCTGCTTGAATTGACAAAATATTTACATAAGAATTGATTTTTCAAGAAAATAAATTTTGGATACATATTCGGAAGAAATATCCGCAACTGTTATATTGCCACTCATGAAAACAACCCAATTACATTGCGCCTTTAGCGCGCTTTCATTTGATGTACCTGATATATAAATTAGAAAATTACGACTACAAACTACACAAATATTTTTTTTATTAAATTATATGTCTTAATGTCATGTTAATTAAATCTGTCATATTTGAAAAAAAAATACAAATTTCCATTTTAGATTTGCAGATTAGAAATTTGTATATATAAAAAACAATAATAAAGTAGTCACTTAACCCCTCTTTATGGAAAAGGCGAAATCTGTTGGTGGATTTCAGCAAACGCAGAAGGTCATAAAAGTTTATGCGCCTTGTAAATACCATATAAATATATCGGGCAAGTGCATTTAATACGCGAACTTTCCACCGCGAACTTCACTTCTCAGCGATGATTTTCGTTGCATTCGAGCAACGCATGCAAAAATCCAAACAAAGAACGAAACGGAACAAAACATAAAAAAAGGAATCATCGCTACTGCTTTATGTTTCGCCGATTTTCCGAATGATTTAAGCGCAGTAAAACGCTTAGAGCTTCGATAAATTCACAAAAGTTATTAAAAACGTTTACGGTTCGAATTTCCATAAATACGCAGAGAGGCAAATTCCGAGCCACTAAAACATTTAATACCATAAAATGATCAAATATGAAATCGGATATATATATTAATTATTAAATATTATGAATCTGGTTTTTTGCTTCTCCTTATTCCTAAAGTAATTTATTTATTTTGTACGCCTCAGGATTTTCGAAAGGCTTAAACTGCTTGGAACTAATGTACTTCCCAAAATGTATAAAATATATGATGTAACTGGTTTTTAACGGTTTTCATCCCTTCGAGATCCGTTTGTTCAATTCCATTTCCTCAATTGCATCCCGATTCGAAGTATTTTCGTTCGTTTTCTAGATGTTTTCTCTATATATGTTTTCTCCTTCTCTTAAATTCCCAAAACGTTCGTTGCCGTTATTTACAATTTTATGCGGAGCACGGTGGGAAGAAAGGATGTGGAAACGGAGGAGCGCCGCGCGAGAGAATAAAAGATGTGCTGTCGCAGGTTCCTTCATCTTTCCTCTCGTCGTCGTCGCAGCAATAACAATGAAAAATCTTTTCTGTTCTTGCTTTTATTATCATTTCTTTTTATTTATTCTTTAGTTTCTTTCTCTTCTTGCATGCTCCATCTCGTTGCGTTCCTTGAGAAACCAGTTCGGTGCCAGAACTTACAGCGCGCAATGTGTAATTAACATCGGCTTTTAACCAACGAAGATTAAAGTAATTGATTTTTCTTTCTAACATGTATAGATAATAAAGAGACAAGAACGTAAGTTGTATTGCCTTTAGAATACTTCACATTTATATGAAATAAAAAGACGAGATGTATAAAGTCAGGTTAGAATGTTATTGTTAAAATTATGATATTACTGATACAAATTTGTACATAAAATTGATAATTTATTATTGCAATGATTTAAAACTGTTTCCTATAATTATAATATAATTACATCGATATAAAGGGTGGGCCAACTTGAACTGACTGTCTTAAAATATTATTAATTTTTGCTCAAAATTATAGAATTATAGAAAAAATGTGCACTTTAATGTACCAGCAGTTTTCATTGCATACATGATTAGAAACTTAATCAGCCGTTTTCAGGAACGGGGTGTAGTATGTGATCATCAACGATGAAATGTACTGGTTGCAATGAAGATGCTGTGGTGGCTGTACCATAAAGTGTCAACGATGATCCATTTGTGTCTACTCGTCCACGTGCTACTCAGTTGGGCATTTCCAGAATATCGCTAAGACGAATATTGAAACTTGATTTAAAGATGTTTCTATACAAAATTCAATTGACCTAAAAATTGTTAACACCGGATTCAGAACAATGCCTTAAATATGCCAATAAATTCAATCACCTAATTATTTCGAAAAATTCATATTTCGCTTTTCCTCCCCGTTCTCCCGATTTAACGTCACCTGATTTCTTTTTACGGGGATGGTTGACCACAATAAACCACAAACAATAAACCAACTTAAATAAAATATTCTTAAAGAAATAACAAATTTGGAGCCTGCAATGCATTAAAAAAAGTCATTACGTGTCAACAATAAAATGGAGGCCATTTAAATGATATTATTTTCCACACTTATATCAGAAAAATTCTAATAAACTACACTTTCATCTAATAAAAAAAAATCTAAAAAAAAAATACAATTACTCTGTATAAGGTAAAGCGGAAAGAACAAGAGTACTTCATTTGATGAAACCTATTTTTCTTCTCGAATTGCTGTTCCTACTTCTCATATCCATTAACAATTCTTCTAAAAAAGGAACAACTTCATATCTGAACAACAGAGATGTACAGATGATTATTTATTGTTCTCATGCTTTCTGGAAGTTCGTGCGGCATCCAAATTTCTTCTTTATTTTTTCCAAGATTTTATACCAGCAACGTCTTGTGACAATTTCTTTATTGTTTTATGCGGATCGAACTCTATTAATGAATATAAAGTATGGTTTGTCTTATCAACATTTTGGAACTTTCAATACCATATAAAACACTTTTAAAAAGTATCCATATAGTCAGGGTACTTTGTTTTAATTTAAATCCTTTATCAAGTAAAAACTGCATAAACTATTGAAAATGTGTATGTGTATTTTTTATTATGGGCCAAACAAAAATAAAAATTGTCAAAACAGAAAGATTACTAACAGAACTCCAAACATGATATGTTAACTCAAAAACAACAGGTGTAAAAATGATTTCAAAGAAACGCAAACAAAATTAATTCTTTCTTTTTTATTTACCTTATATCAGCGTTTTCCAAACTGTTAAGCGCGCCTCTAGTCTAAGCGGAGTCGCGAATATTAGTCACAGTGAGCAATTTTCCAAGTTTTATCTATTTTGTAAACTGGAGTAGCAGAGGGGAGGCATATTTTGTAATTAATGTCATATTTTATGTTAAATTTATTTTACAAATTTTCATTTTTAATAATTTGAATGTATATTTTTTTTAATAAAAATAATATTTATTAGTTACAATTCAACTAAAGGGCTATCGACCTAAGTCGATAAATCATATAAAAAAATGCATTCTAAAAAAAGAAGTAAGACCCATATATATTTAAATATATAAAAGATGAAATTATAAATTAAACCAAATAAAAGTAAATCTTCTTTTTAAATTATTACGAAAATAGTAGAATAGTTATACTGGTTTTGTTTGAATATGAATGTTGATTTTGTTTGTGTTTGGAATAAATATTCCGAACAATATTTCTTATAAAGTGCGCCATGATGAAACTAAGATGGTGAAGAACAAGTAGTCTTGTGCATTTATAAAATTAATTATAAGTAAAATGTTGTTAGTTATGATGAAACTCTGGTTATAAACAACAGGAAGTTTGTAAGATACATCAATAAAGGGTAGTGAAAACCATACTTTGCATGTAGCCGAGCTATTTCGGAATTACTTTTAAAATATTCATATACCGAAAAGCGATGCGCTCTCATAAATAGGTCGGGAATGCAGATTGCATCGCACTCGGTTTCCATTACTGGCCAACCTCACCGGGGAAAATTGTTTATCGACTGCATAGCTAATTTCCCGGCTGATTTTCCACTCGAAATTTCGTTAATATTGAATCGGGGCACGTCAATTATTCACGACCGGACCCTAAACCCATCCCTGTATTGGAGTGTGAGAGTGTATCCAATTCGGACGGAGGTTTCGTCCCTATTAAAACTTCCCTTCCTTCATTCCACATATACATAGATCCGAAAAGGAGCAGTGAATTATTCATTGAGAACATCGGATCCATCGGTTAGCACTTTAAAACCGGAAATCCAGATTGATTTCGATTCCGAAATCCACCGGGTATTTGTCTATAGATTTTTCCTAGTGATTTAATTAATTCGATTCACTCAATTAGAAAAATATTTTTATCTATCTCATGTCTAATTTGCGCTTCTTCTTCATTAATTATATTTAATTAAACAATCTAACTTTTCAAAGTGTTTCAATCAATAATCAAACAAAAACAAAGTATAGGACTCAGAACGTTACTTCGCGGAACACCACGTTTTTTTTGGATTAACCTAATAATATATAAAAATCATTTATAAAGCAAGTAAATTATAATATTATATTGATCTATTTTTATTAAAACTCTATCGACCGTAGTATTTCTGACTAACTATTACAATATTTCAATATTTTATATAATATTTCATAAAGAATATTGTTTTATATGTACATAAATAAATACTACCAGTGCATTTACCAAATTCAAATTAGTAAAAAGTAAATACATTGTGAATTTAATATTTTACTTGATAATTTTAATATATAATATATTTGCAGGAATATCTTGCATAGTGCGGGTAATTGTGTCTGCTGTGTTTGAAACCTGACTAATCGAGTCGCATATAAAGGATCAGCACAAACACTTACTTGACTTACTATACAGAAATGAAGAAAAACAATTATTTATGTACAGAAAAATAATTTTGTGTTCCATTGTTAGTTACAATTTATTTATATTTTGTTCAATTAAAATGTAATTAGTTTTGAATTTTTTATAATGAATCCGCAAAATAAATATTTTTTACAGCGTATCATTATAAAATCTGTCATAATTTATAAAATAAATCATTAAGTAGCATCTACCAAATAATTTAATCTAGAAATAAAAAAATTAGAACATTCATACATCTAAGAACGTTGCCTCGGTAATGTCCTTGTTACTTTCAAGTATAACTTCATTATTATCTTCAACTGCCATTTATTCATTGTTTCGTATAAACATATTTCACTTGTATATACAAAAATTAGCATATTGCCCGGCGCATCCGCCGAAACTCAAACAGACTGTAAATAAATTGCAGTCATTCGTGCTAAAGGTTTTGCGTAATTATTCGACCGTGTTCAGCAATAAATTCTTTATACAGCCGAGAGCATTGAGCCGCTCGAAATCTTGACCTGAATCTGAGACTCGCCAAATAAATATTCTTTAGATTTCTTTGGCGAATCCTCCTTTCCTCCTATTTGCTTTTTCCTCGAACATATATATATATATATTTTGTTTCAACATTATTATGTTTTGTGTGTGTCTACGTTCTCCATTGGGGGGGAAGAGGAATAGTTCGAAACTTGGCATTACAATTTAATTAAAACCACTTGCACGGAAAAGATACGTCCAGGGGTTGAAGGGGTGAATGCAGTGAGAGAGAAGGAGGGGGCGTAGGTCGGTTTGCAGGGATGGAGTGGTGAGGAGAGAAGTGGGTGTTCTCAGAGTGAAATAATTTAATTAACTTGGGCAAAGTTCGGGCCAGGCATCCAGGAGCCACGACCGTAGACCTATTGTTTAATTAAAAAGCGATCAGAGCAGGACTAGATGAGGTGGAAAAAGCTCACACACCTCGGGCGCACGTCGTTCCTTCTCCATTTTATTTCTGTATAGATTCCTGTTTCAGCATACATTCATTTGAATAGTTCGGTCATTTGAAACTGATTCAACATTTTGAAACTGTTTTGAAACTGATTGTTATTAATTCAAACCAACGAAATACAACGAAATTTTATTATTTCCATTAATAAGAAAATAATAGCCTTATACTTACTGAATTCAAATAATTGCTATCATTCTTGTCTTCAAATAAACAGAAATCAATCTTCTGATGTTCCATAAGGTAATAGTCTCATACCGACCACGTGCTTCAGTTACAACTTGTTTGACACACACATACAGAGAAGTCCTACTTCCCAGAATCTATATAAGGGATATTTATATGATGCTATCTTTTGACGGACTTCCGGTCAATGGCTAGAGTGTGGTGGCACAGTCATCGAATCTTAGTTTAAAAAAGTTGCCGCTAGTCTTTTTAAAACGTTATTATTTTTGACGTTAGTTCTGCAGAGGCTATAAATTAGTTGAAAATTCGACAATGAAAATTCTCCGATTTTTTTTTTATTTTCGAAAAGAATATTGAAACAAAGCAAAATTTTTAAATTTTCCATGACTTAATTTAAAGATAAAATAGAGATTTCGCATCGAAAAAAGCCATTAAACTTTTTTAAATGTTTGACATTCGAATGAAATAAATATTTTTTGGTTTTGGTTAAAAATGCGACATAACTAATATATTATAATTTATAATTGCGTAATTGGCGATGGGAGATGTGCTAATTGCATTTAGCTTGTCACGAAAATATCCGTTTGTCAAGGGCCAAATAGTGATGGTGTTGTTTATGATGATGATGATGCAGTTGCACGGATGAAATGATCCTAGTATGCGTCGGATGGGGACGGCTCAGTTTGAGTAAATAACAAATGCCATCGGTAATTACTGATGCTGGAGGTGTGTTTATACCTTTCAAACCGGATGATGATGTTTAGCTAACCGGAATGTGGAGGCTAACGGAGAGTGTGTTTGGTTGCCAGATGGACACTGACACGTATAGCGAATGTGCGCTTTGTGTGTATGTGTAAACCAGAGAGAAAGAGATAGACAGAGTAATGGAGGTCTCTGTTAATCGATTTTGCGATTTAACCGGATTTTGCATCCGGCCTTCGCGTATAGGGATCAGCTCCGAAGAGGGATTCCTTCTCTCTCTCTTAATCGCTCCATTCTGATCTCTTTCTCTCTCGTTCATATACACACTTCCATCTAACTCTCTGGTTGTATGTGATAATGACCTCCGCCATGCCTCTTCGCAAGGGCTGTGATGTGGTCGCTGCACACGGACGTTAATACCCTCTCCATGTTCCATCGAACACAAGAAATCATTCACCAAACATTACTCCCATCTCATTCTAAAGCGACATCCAAAAGTCATCAAAGTCCTCTTTCTCGGCGCGCTCAGTTAATCACAGCATTAAGATAAAAGTTAATTGTCTCGTACCACAAATACCACTTATTTTCAGTTAGTTCGTTAATTGCATAACAGATACGTTATTTCAGAGATTTTTAAGAGTTTGCGTTTCAATAAAATTAAAAATATACGTATAAGATACGTTACAATATGTCACACTACTTATCTAAGAGAGTTACATTTACAACTACTATTAAAATAATAGTAATTATTTAGTAAATAATACGTGTTTTCTTAATCCACTTTTAAAATTAACAATTAGATTTGTTATAAAATTTGAAAGTGCTTAAGTCCATTCGACATAAATTTAAAATGCTTTAAATTGAATAAAAAATACTCAATTTATCAATTAAATAACAATTTACTGCTTATCTACATTTTATATACGTGTGAGAGATTTGAAAATGGTGTCAATAAAATATTATCGAATTTTCTTGGTCTACCCTGACGAGGTAATAAATGCAGTATTTCAAACTCTGCATTCTCATCTATTGATGTCTTACAAAATGTATTCTTTCTCCGTTAGAATTATTTAACCTTTTAAAAACTGCATCCTCCAAAAAATATTTTTGATACGGAAACCTCTTCTTTCATTGTATCACAGCCTTCGGGCACTTTCGGATATTATCAATAATGAAGTGGACTAATTGTGAAAATATTTGTTCAAAATTATTGTATACTTTAAATATAATAAACCGTAAATTATTGTTTTAAATACAATGAACAACAAAAAAAGAAAAGTGGTTTTAGGCCAAGTAAAATAACATTTAATAAGGAACTTTTTTTGGTGGATGCGCTGGGTTATTTAAATTAATTTATTGTACAAATATCATATTTTCTATTATAAACAAGTATTATTAATATCTTTGCACAAAAATAAATATAATTTAATGATTAAATTTATAATAACTATAATATCAAAATTAACTATTTTACATAATAAATCGATTCACTTTAGAACTCACTTTTTAATTCAAATATAATTAGTGTTAAAAACTTAACATTTTGCTATAATTGTAAGAAATATTTTAAATTAAAAACAATAATAAAAAATACAATATGGAGAAATACAGAGTAAAACCGAGAAACTTCCTAGATCCGAGTGCAAGAGAAGAGAAAGGCATCAAATGGGTACTGTTCCATTCAGAGAACCGATATTCCTTTCCTTCCTAGATTTTCTCGCTTCGTGCTGGAGTGGGGCGCACGTGATGAAGAGTGAGCACCATACATAAATGTATAGTATTAAAATTATACATGAAAAAAGAAAAAAAAAATGTAAAATTATAGCTAATAAATTAATAATTATCTTTTATGCTCGTAAATATGAAAATTAACAAAAACAGCCGTCTAAAATAAATTAATTCGATGACAGATTTCATAATGCAGTGATAAGGAAACGTTTCCGAATTAATTTGTGTATTTATATATTTTTCTCACAATTATATGCTTTGTTCTTTTTAATCTTCATCGGTTTTTTTTGCCTTCCGCAAAAATACACATTGGCGTACAATTCCGGAATGACTTTATTCGATTATATCTCCGTAAGTAATTGGCCCGGAGCTGCCGTTTAAAAAAAATATGAAGGAAAATCGTAAATAAATAAACGCGTCTGAAGGAGATAAAAAGAAACGTTTCCTCGATTTTTTTTCATTCTATATAATCAGCAGTATCAGCGGAGACGGAGAAATGGAATGGGAGAAGAAGAAAAAAAAAACGGGAAAATTAAATTTCCAATCTGCTTCCCATATTTATGATTACCTCCTCCAGTTTTCTCGATGGTGCGATTCCCTTTTGTTTCGCGGCACGATTCCGTTATACTTTCTTTCGCTTCTTTTTTCCTTCACTTCTTATTTCTCTTTCTCATTGCCGTTCCCTAAATAATAATAATAATAATAATAATACCCGAGTGGGTTTAATTTTATTTTCGAGACAAAGGGTCTAAGTGCAGCATCATTGGAAATTCCATCCATTGTTCGATCCTAATGAAATTTCCGCACCGCGGCGCCACCATCGATTTAAGCTATTTATTCGTAAGCTCCGGTCATCGCACAACACTTTTTATTTATACCATTTAATTTCGTTTTTGTTCCTTTTCTCATTTCGCGTTATTTATTTCTCTTTCCCTTTTTTTTTCATTATTATTATTTCGTCGTTATCGTATTATTCCCTGTATGAAATATGGTCGTGCAACGCACAAAACAAACATTCCCCTTATGAATAGCGACAGAGGATTAAACTTTTAGACGAGTGCCAAGTTTTAGATTTATGATTTTAATGGGTGGTCGAAATTACGTCCACTCTCTCTCTCTTTCTCTTTAACCTACATTTATATAAATCTCTCTTTCTCTCTCTAACTGCACAGATCCACAGCGGTTTTATTATTTTCGCAATCCGGGATTGCCCGGGAGGTGTGGCTCCGGACCCCGGACATGTTTTCATTCGCAGACATTTCCCGGTTTGAAAAGCTCAATTATTCACAACTTTTTTTACTTTCAGCTTCTTAACTGTTTGCCATATGCTTAATCTTAAGTCTCCAAAGAATACCTTACCTTTTTTTGATTAATTGGTATTTGAAAGAAATTATTTCGAAAAATTATGATATATTTTTTTTTTTATTTTGATGAAATTTCACATTTTATATGATTTTATAAATATAATATTTTTTATAAAACTTTAGTAGATTTAAAAAGTTTTTGAAAAATTACTAAATAAAATTAAAAAAATCGATATGATTTCCGTAATTTTGAGAAAATTTTGTAAATTAATAATAATAACAAATCATAATCAAAAAAAAAATGTAAATTATTTTATCAATTTTAGCAAATATATGGTAGAAAAATCAATATAGTATTAATTAATTTATTATTTAGAAGACATCAACTTGATTAAAAAACAATTAAAGATTGTTTATTGATTTTTTTATTATATTTATATATTCTCTAATTTTTTAATATATTTGATAAATCAAAGTTTCTGTAGAATTCAGAGAATTTTGTAAATTATTTCATAAATTTGCAATAAATTTGCTTAAATTGCAATTAAGAAAGAAATCAATATTGAAAAGCTAGTAGAAATAATAGGATTATGTTTTTCTACTAAAATAGAATTAACTACATGAACAAACAACAAACGAACAATTTCAATACATGTTTAAAAATCGATTGTTTCAGTAATTACGAAACTATACTATTAAATGAATAATATTAGGTTCTAAATGTATATATTAATTATTGAGACATTAATATTACTAAATAATAATATTTCTGTAATCTACATAGAAATCATTAAATTTAATATATAAATTTTTCAATTTTTTTTTAACAAAATGTGTTATTATTCTATATAATGTATGTGAATTTTTAGGTAAAAGAAAGGAACATAATTTCTTTATAATTTAATAAATATTGCAATGTGTGCCAACTTTTCCAAGAAAAAATAGTTCAAAACAGAGATACTATTTTTTTGTATAAAAAAGCAATAAAATGCATTTCAATATCTTCAAGAAATATATAGTTTATTTTTTGATGTATTAATTATAGATTTATATAATCTTGTATTAACTGTTAAAATAATATTATTTTGTATTCAATTATTTATTTAGTTGTTTTGATGTTTAGTTTAGTAACTAAATAATTTTATGATAAACAATAACACTGTTAAAATTAAATTAAAATTAAATAAACAATTTCAATTGACTTTTTTCAAAAAAAAAAGACGCAACTGAAATTTAGAGACAATTTATTGATTTTTTTTTTTAATATTACCTTTGGACAATAAGACGCACCCAAAATTTGACTCAATTCTTCTAAGTGCAAACATAATGTTTTCTTGTTTTTACTGAGCAGTTTTAATTGTTCCTCTTGTTTTCTCCATTCTCGAACCATTTTCTCTGTTGGTGGTGGACCAAAATGTCTTTCTGCTGCTCTGTTTCCATATGGTTTTGCATAATTGATGCTGAAAAATACGGTATGTTGACCCAGTATTAAAATTTCTAACTTAACTTTTTTGATTACGATCATAATTACAATATGATAATAGTTAATTTATAAGACATTAGGAATATGCGAATCAATAGAGCCAACATGTCTATGTACCCAGTGATATGCATTGTGAGGGAAATGCAAAGTTTTCAAGGTCATAACTCTGAATATACTATATATTAATCCATCCAGCGCAAGAAATAAAACAAAACGCGTTCATCGTGGAAAATTTATTTAATCATTTTATTGTCGCCGTAATTTATGTGCGACGGTGTGTTTCTGTAATGAATTTACGGTTTTAAGCTCGGCTCGGTCTAATGACATCTTAGAGGCGTCGCGCCGTGCGGTAAGTGAGGCTCGTTACTGCGTTCCGTGACCAGAATACACTTTCGTCATTGTGGAAACGCTACAAAACTGCAGATCTAAAAATACAAAAGGAATCCACTCTCCTTCAACATGAAAAATATCCTGCATCTCTTAAGCGTGTCTCGCCGTGTAAATCACATGCAAACTTCATTTTTTTACTTGTTGTTTTTATATTTATTTTATTTATTTGACTCAACAGTAACTCACTGTACTCGGTTGAAATTCACCACCATCCATATAAATAATTTTCAGAGCAATCGAGAAAATACGTATGCGAAAAATGCGGTATATTTTGCAAATCCATCGTCTGAGAGGCATAATGGAAAATATGGGAAAATTTAGCTGCAGCAACCGGCCACGTCAGCTATTTATAAACGTTCCGACAGAGCCGAGCTGCGACGCCCAAAGTCGTTTTGTTTTTGAATCTACTGAAATACGTGTCACCTGCATTTCGACCGACTCTGACAAATGCACGTCGCTCCAGTTTATTAACACAGCACACTCTATCTTTCACAAAGCCCAAAAATAAATCTCACGTATTTGACAAAGAAAAGCTTCAATTTTTATTTATAAACTCACATGAATCGTTTTATTCTTTTCATCTCGAAAATTATGAATTAAAAATTTTAATTATTTAATAGTAAAAAAAATACAATTGTTTATTCAAGTTATAAACGAATTAGCCAATATATAAATATAAAATAAGACATTCAGTTCTAAATGCTCAATTTTATAAAATACCAATTAAATCAATTTACTAAATACCAACTATTAATTCAAAGGGTTAACCTATGAAAAATATTTCATTTTCTCGTGTTATTTTTCTACATTCTACAATTGTTTTATTACATTAAATTCTAACATTATAAATATTTTACTTTATAATCATTAATTGTATTATTATTTAATAAAAATATGATTTAATTGATTATTTTTTAGATAATTTCTTGTTTGGTTAATTTAATTCTTGTTATATTTATATGCAATAATTTTTGTCAAGGTTTTTAGCTTATATATAATTTTCATTTCGTTATCCTTTATATTCATTTAAAGGGATTACAAAAATTAAGCGGGTAACAAAAGCGACGAAGATTAACCAAATCCAAAAAAATCTAAAAAGAAAATACAATCCTTCTTTAAACCCTTCGTAAGTTTTCATTTCTTGCAAAAAAAAAACAAAAAAAAAATAAGAACACAGTATCTTCCATTGTACTCCAAGAAAACATTGTAAACACGCCCGAAGAACGGAATCCGCATTGTATTTTTACACCACCGAAAGGATAATGGAGTTTCGGGATTAGGGGTCTAATTAGATCTAAATTAAATCGTCTGTTCCACTCTCATTTGAGCTGTTCCGTTCTTTGTTTCGTCTCGCTGTTGATGTCGCCCTTCTTTCTTTTTTCCTGCAAAAGTGTTCCCACAGAAGAGAACCAAACAATCGTTGGTAATTCGAGTTTTTCTCTTCTCTGTTTGTTGCTTTCTTGTCCTAGTTTTTGCCTGATATCATTCCGCTTTTTCTCTGCACGGATCTTAAGTAATTCAAGCAGAAGCATTTTTTTTTTATTAAAATATTGCGTGTTTTTTTTTTGTTCATTTCTCTCACTCTCTTTATATATTCTTTTGAATTCGTTGTGTTTCTTCTGCACATGCATTGGTTCCAATTTATGCATTCCCATCCCTCCGATGAGCAATTTACGAGCAAATTTGTCCTGTTTTTCTGCGGAAAACTTGGTATGTGGCCAACGTTTCAACAATTTTCGCTACGATATTAAATCCTTGATAAAAAAAAGTGCGGACATTCAGTTTTTATTTGTTTAACCAAAGAGTTTTCACATGAACAAAGTACATTTATTATAAATTTAGACAACTTCCTTATAAATAAACGTAATTTTTATATTTTTATTTAAAAAAAAAATATATTTTGTTGTACGAATATAACTATTATCTACAGGAATTAATAATAATAATATTTACTATTATTCTATCTATATACAACAATAATAAGAGAACAGAATAATAATACGAAATAATAAAAAATGTGAAATCTTTGTTTTTGTTTTGTAAATATTTAACTACATTTACTATTTTATTGAATAAAAATAAATTTCAACAATTGAGAACAAATTAAAAAAAATTCAAATATACAAAATTTTCTACTTTTTTTTCTTTTCTTTTGTCATTTTTTGTTTTCAAATCGGACTACAGTGAATTCGGACTGATCAAAGCATCACTATTCAAGGTGTTTTTGTATTGATGAATGAGTTTTTTAAAGACGTGTTTTGATAATTTGTTATTTGTTTCATTGTTGTTGTGTAATATTTCAGAGGTAAAGCAACGCAAAACAGCTCTTTACAAATGCAGTCGCCTTTTTCCCATTTTGTAATTTTAGCATTATCAAACGCCGCCGGGATTAATCAAAAGAGTGGTATGAAAAAAGCGAAAATAAGGATTCACAGTGATAAACAGCAAAAAATTCATATACTGTAAAAAAAATATATGTAGAAGATCGAAACCGTTCCTTGCCTCAGCTTATATCGAACGTGAAACGTAGTTGATAGTTTCGGGTTGAATATTTATGTTCGTATTATTTGCTCTTTTTTTTGTTCTCTCTGCTCCACTTCTGTGTGAGAAAATTCGCGATTCGAGCGTAAATTTATATGCGCATTTCGGACCGGGGTTTTCCCCCATTCCACCCGAAAATATCTGATATGCAGTCCATAAATTCTGTATGGTGAATTTATTTATAGACGGGACAGTTTATCCGTTTTGATGCAATCTATGCGGCCCGGCCAAAAATTACACTTTTATTGAGAGTCCTCCATCATCCATCCCAAAAATCTGGGTCACCATTAAAACAATCTGCAATTCAGATTGCAGACGATACATCTGCAAAAAAAAGTTGCGTGTTCATGCGATCACAGAGATCTTCAGGAGCAGTTCAGGTGCGGAGAGTAATGGTGTGTCTCGTACAAATTTTCAGAAAGTTTGTGTATAAAAATTTAATGATTTCACTCTTGAACATAATATACTCCCTTTGCCCTCGGTCTACACTAGAAAGCTTTTACTTTGGCCATAAAAGAAAATTGAAAAGTTTCAATACCCCCGGTTTAACAAAGAGTTCTCCAATTTTATTCTTTTTACTTTTTTCGCTCACTTCCTCGTTCCATTCCATTCCGATCCATATACACCTACACCAGATGGAAAGAGAGCAAACCGAAAGCAAATAAATAATAAAAAAAAACACGTTGGCCATATTTCTCCGCAATTTATTTAACATCGGCAACTTTTAAACGATTTATTACTGCCTAATATTCCCTGGACGATAAACATCGAACGAATTACGCAATAAACCATTGCTTTTTTTTTACACGTTTTTTTGTGTTTGGTTTATATACCTTGAACATAGCGCTTCGATGTTCGAATATTTAAGCTTTTTCTGGCATAAGAATATATTAACGCAATCCTGATTTATGAATCGTAGCACAACTTCAAGAATTACATAATGAATTATATCTTTACACTAGATAGAAAAAAATATTTAAATTACTCATATACGTTAGTCAAAATAATTGTTCTTAAAACTTTTCTATATGTATTCATCATTTTATAACATTTAGAAATAAAAGGTTAAAATTGTGTGAGTTTTTTGAACGTTTGCAATATTAAAAATAAGTTTTATAGGTTAGTAATAGCTCTTCTTAAAGCTAAAATTAAAAATAGTTTAATCAAATTTCGATAGATGTCCTAAGGAAAATAATTTACCAAATAGGTCCAAATTTAAGATTTAATTTATTTTATTACAAATTATATGAACTCATTTTAAGATCTTCTATTCAATGTAACCGAAATATTAAGAAATTATTCTTCAATATCATTACATTCGGAAAGAGAGAAATGTGAATTTTTACTATGAATGGAACGGAGTAAAAATAAAATTATTGTCTGAAATATTATTCGTCCTTGATGTCGTTATGGAACTGTTTCATCTATTGCATGAATAAACATCCTGAATGTTAGCATAAAGTTCCGAACCGAAAAGCTAGTCATAATAAACGTAATTTAGTGACCATTAGCTACGCTTTATGTATATGATTTATGTATTTTATGGATCGACTATCTTGTTTTTCTTTTCTTTACCCTCAATCCACTTAATATAATAGTTTATAAAATTTTATGATAAATAAACTGAAACTTGTTTTGACTAAAATTTAATTAACTGTCAGTTGACAATTGCGTGACGTCATTGACATTAGCTGTCAAATTTGTACACGGGAGGAGGTATAACAATGATGAATAATACAATTTATGCGGTTTTGGGCAGCGTAGGGTTATAATCTAATACAGTCCAGCTGTTTACCAAACAACTACCTCATAATTAGTCAAATTGGATTGATCTAATCAAGGAAGCGTGTCTGCAATGGCAAACCGATAGCTGCCAACATCAAATACATAAACATTTGCTACAATCCAACCAAATAGTTATTATGAAAATCAAGGCTGGCAACATTTGATGTTTACAATGTCAAGTTTGAGTTGACTTTTACTTGACACTCTAAAACGTGTTTTCATATGTAAGTAAACAAATATATATTAAACTAAGTCAGGGTTAGTTTCTTTGATAGATCATTTTGACGTTTCAAATGTCAATATTGCGAACAGAAATGTAAAAAATTAAGAATAGTTCTAATAGTTTCGACGTTTAAAATATCAAGATTACATTTCAAAAGATGGCGCAAGCGAGAGAATGCATTCAAAATTATAATTTAATGCGGGAATAAGTCAGTGTCTGCAGGTCGACTTTATCAGCGATTTCGCAAGCTGCGGAGGCGGTTGGAGTTGGCGCAGCGTGAAACGCGTGATGCATGATTGTATATTTATCAATTTAGAAAATCTGAGCGGTGCGATCATCCGGCCGGAAGTGGAACTGGAGAAATTAGTCCGGACGTGCGACGCAGATGGCGCGACAGCTCCATCGGGAAATGCATTTGAAATAGTTGAGGATGATGGAGATTATTATGAGAAATGAAACAGTGTTACCATCTAAAGGATTGCAGAGGTTTTTTTGTCCTAAGAACGGGAGGATGATGGAGATTCCGATCACGCGGACTGATGAAGGTCGTAAAATGGACATTCCTCGATAGGGAAGTGGATGGGCATCAAAAAATAATTCGAGCCCGAAGCAATAAAATTGGAGGCGGCTAAGACGGAAGGTTGCTGTGCTGCTGCTACGGCGGCGGCAGAGAAGCTTAAACAGACCTAAAAGGCTTTGCGAAACGCTCTTTCGTCTCCCTTCATCCCTTCGGTCGGTATAAAATAAATAGAAAATTTCGGCCCTGCTTACACTAATGCATTCACATCCTGCTCCACCTCGAGTCTCTTCCATTCTCTCTCTTTCTTTTCCTTCTTTCGTCTTTCTTATATATATATATATATATACATTATTTTATCGCCCTCCCTAAACTCACACCTCAATGGGACGGGAATTACTTCTCCCTACATTTTCCCTTCCTTCCCTTCACATATATTGTAGTAAAAGTTACCAGTAGTAAAAATACGTTTTATTATTTCGGCCCCCAGGATTCGCTTCGATCCTTCGAAATTACACTCGTCCAAGAAAAGGAAAAAGAACGAGCAAAAAAAAAAGGACAAACTCAGATAAAACACGATAAAAGTGGCTGCTTCACATTATTTACATTAATCTTATTGATACTTTCAACTTTCTTTAACCCTTCAGAATTATTTATTTCTTTCCATTGTCCGTTTTCAAACAGTAAAAACCAAATTAACTTAATTTCTTAATACTTTATTTTTAGTGTTTAAAAACAAAATAAGAAAATTAAATTATTTGATTAATTCAAATCAAATAATTTAATTTTTTTTATTTAATTGCAATAAAAAATAAAGAAGACTTTCTGAATACCGTAAGAATCGGCTTTTAAGATAGCAATCATAAAAATTAGTAGGTAAGAATTATAAAATGAGATGAAAACTTCTTATCTTTACGAAACAAAATTTATCAAAAATGTAACAATATTTATTATTTTAATAATAAATGTTTATAAACTTTTTAACATACCCAAAACTGACTGTTAACATAAGTTTTCATAAGTTGAACATTCGAGTAAAGTTTGTCGATCCATCTGCATTTCCTAAATCATAAAACAACATTAACGACAGCTGCTGCGACAAATAACAAATGCATAAACTGAAACTTAAAGCCTGCTACACTCTAAAGAACACGAGGCACTTTGGTGCATTAAATATTAAATTAAACATCGATTTTGAAGTATTCGCAGCACATATTGTTGATGTATGTTGTTATTCTATATACCGTTTACATATACACAATTTAACAGTTTCATGTGCAATTGAAATACATATAAATTTCTATTAATATTTTGAAAAATAATTGTTTTGTCAACAATATAAAAGTTGAAATCAATTTCACAAAAGTTGTAACAATTTACAAATAAACTATAATTTAATGCTTATAATAAAGAATTCGTTTCCAAACTTTAAAATAAATTAAAAATTACTGTGAATATTTCATTATTGCGTATACAAAATCTTACTTTGTTAATTATTATACTTACGGGCATTTATTAATATTCTTTTTCGTAGTGATTTATGTCATTTCAACTAAAATTTCCTTTCGCTCAATCCAATCAATTCACTGGTGTGTAATTTTTTCTAGTAAGTTGAACTCGGAAACTTAATATTTAATAAGCCAATTCGAACTTCGCTTCGAGAGATAATTTCCATTCGCCTGTTAATTTGCATTTCTCCGAGATTCCAGCGGAAGGGCCATTCAGAAACCCCCCGTAACTACCTTCATCTCCGTTACTTTCTTCCTTTTATCTGCTGCCGTGTCTCCTTTACATTTAATCAAATAAACTTTCTTCAATCCGAAACTATAATTTCATAATATTGTTTTTTTGTTCTTTTATTTTTTGAATTAACACTATGAGAAGACAAGAAACCCGACAGGAATACAGATTGCTGGCGGAAAAAGAAGTATTGGATTCTCTATACGAAATGAAATGTTACCCCTTTCACGTTTGCCGAACGTCCTTTTATTTTATTCTCACCGGGTGTATCTCGCTCATCCGAAGACCAAAAAAATAATAGAGAAAAAGTAAGATAAAATGAAGTAAAAAAAATACGAGAAGCATAGTGAGAGAGAGAGATTCTTTTTCTGCTGAAGTTTTCATGCTGGGGGCGAAAGGGAGAGCGAAGAAACAAAGTAAACGAAACTTTTTTAATGAATCGAACCGACGAGATCACCATTCGCTGCACGCAATCGGAAAGGAAAAGAAGTTGCGCCGCGATGGATACAAATGGCTACAAGAAGAGCCAAAGAAAATACAATAATAGTTGTTTTTTCCGTCTATTTTATTTCTCCCAGCCTTTTTCCTGAAAGAAACCTTCGGTAAGTATCAACTAATTGTAATTTACGTCTAAAGAGTTTTCTGAATGGCTTTTCTCCTAAGTTCAAATATAAATATTAGATGACGCTCTTTCCGCAATGCAATTATTTGTAGCAGTCAATTGTTTTATTTGTATTTTATTTCATTACTAGTATAACTTTTTATAATTATTAATACAATCGTTTTACATATTTTTATTATTGCAAAAAAAAAACACATAAATTTTTTTAATTTGTACATAAAATTAGGCTAGATGTCGCTCAGGTTGAAAGCTTTGTAATTGTATTAATCAATTTTTGATGTAATATTTCACATGTTTAACTAAAAAACCCGAATTAATTTCAATTATAATTGATCAGTGCATTGCTAGCGGGATGCGGTTTTATCGATTGCTTCCAAAAGCAAATTATAACTTTTTTTTCCCTATAGAAAATCTGTGAGTCAAATGCGGAGCGGCGTCCGCGCGATTCCCGGAAAACTACCAACGTTGGGATATGTTTGGGCACGAGTTATATCCCGAAAAATTGCAGCGTTAGGTCAGTAAATCATCGAAGATTCCCAATATTTATTTAATCTCCCAGAATAATTATGGCAATTACTCATCCGATATTAATAAAATAACATTTTCATTATGATTTGTTTATTTTCATTTTTAATTATATTCATAATTTCATTGTTTACATCACTTTCTATATAAATTTTGTTTATTAAACGTACTGTCAAGTTAGTACGTTGCACGTAAACGGATGTCTCCTTTATGTCACGTTTATTAATTGCGCATTCAAATGTGTTTGTTATACGGTATGGATCACAGATGTCGTCAACAAATGTTAATTTATTTTTAGTCACGCAACGGGTTTAGGTGAATCGTTTACGGAGCAAAAATTGAACGCTAAGTGGAGATTCATTGCTTTTTATTTTGCTCGGGGCTCTGCTTTTAGAGACCATTAGTATGTTGATCCAACTCGTGTCATTATTAACAAGGGTCGAGTTAAATAATAACGGAGCGTGATGGGTCTCCGCGTTTGCAAATGGCCGTGTAATTTGCACGGAAGAGGATGTAAGTCCTTTCCTTCCTTTTTGTCCCCTGTTCGGGGCGCCTTAAATTTTTCAAGAAATCCATGAAAAAATAAAACAAAAACAAAAAAGAAGAAAATCGCAAGAGGAAGGAACGACACACATGAATAAGGAAACAAAGGATGGTCGAGAAACCAAAACAATTGACTTTATGTGGCAAGAGGAATAATTCAGTAATGCATTAATAAATCATTTGCTTTTAACCTAGATTTCAGAAAGAAAACGCTACACAAACTGTTTTTTTTGTCTCGATTTTTCAACAGCGTAACATTGTTGAAAGTTTTAATATTTCCAACAATTTATGTATAATTTTATTATATGTAACGTGGCGCCCTCTATGATGTTAGTGAACAACAACATGAAAATGGTTTAATCATAAATATCAGAGTAAACACAGCCCAAATATCAAGTATTTTACAAGTTTTTTTTTTCATTCTTTCATGTGCTCATATCTATCTCTATATTCGCAGAATTTCAACCCATTGTGTTGCCCTCCATTGTGTCGAGCAAACTCCGTAAGTCATATTCCTTTCATGGAAACCAAGTCACTTCTCGATAGACTAGCATTTAGTCAACTAAAAAGAGACGAAAAGAATTAAATAATATGATAAATTGACATAAATAAAATGTGTTTATTAATCAAATAATTTATTAACAATAAATAAACGAGAAATAATTTAATAATTAATTACAATTTAAACATATTTTACAAATATTTTGATTTCGATACATAAAAAAAATACTCTTATTTTATTCAACAACTAACTGAAATTTAAAAATAATATTCTGTCGCTCAAATACAAAAATTGGGTCAAACGAAAATTTAATTTGTTTCTAAATTGCATTTTTATTTACAAGCGCGTGCATTTTTTTCATACGCTCCAGTTGAAATTAAAGTTGAGTACAAGAAAATTAAGGACAAAATGCACAAATTCCTATTTGTACTAATTAAAATGATACGTGATTTTTAACATTTTTATTAGGGATAAAAATAAAAAAGTAATTAATACTTTTTAATAGTCTCAGGGAAAACTTGTTAATATATATAGAATTTATTCACTCGTTTATTGTTGTTCATAGTCACTATTACGTTGCTATTTTCGTATTGCTCTTGTTTGGATAGAAAAACACCTCTTTCTTTTGGATGTAGGAATCTGTTCATTAGGTTGTGTTTCAACAGGCATTTTAACCTACGTGATATGATTTTCCAAGTTTTGGTACATGGGAAACCAAAGTTATTCACACTTTAAAATCCAAATATTGACGATATTTCAATTAGTACAATAAGTACCTCTCGCCGCGACTATTTCGCTCGTACTGAAAAGTCCACTAAAAATTATTGGAATAGCTAGAAGGTCAACCCACACAATTAAATTACAATAGAAGGTGAATAAAAACAAGTATTAGGTGGGTCATTCTGTAGTACTTACGAGTTAAACAATGTTAAAATAAAACTAAGCAAGGATTGCAATTATTTAGTCATAAAAAAAATCATTGTTGAATTTAATTTAATAATTTGATATGAAAATGTAGTTAATAGATTGTAAATTGTAATTATTATTAATAATAATAATATTTATTGCAACAACCAAAATACACACTTATCAAAATAACATACGAAGAATAGAACCACATTGAATTGTTTTAAAGGGCTACTGACCATAAGTCTTCCTGCCCTGAAAATATTTTATGGTCAATGATCATTTGAGTCAAAAACTTTGTAAAATATACATAATCAATAATTAACTTATCTAATATTTAGATTATTAAATATATATTTACTAAAAATATTAATAAACTTAACAAACTAAGTAAATAAATAAATTGGGATAAAAACATTCTAAAAAATTAATAATTTAGTATTAAAATTTAAATTATAAATGTCTTAATTAGATTTAAAATTAATTATATTGTAATAAATAATTGATTGTAATTAATTGCCAGTGAAATTAGTTTAATCCGGAAATAAAATTTGATACAATTAATTTTATTAAAAAGTATGTAATTAATTCTTCAACTTGCTGCAATTATTAAATAAATTGTTTAATTTGCAACCCAGATGAGTGCAAAAAGTGATTAACTTTACATTTTAATTTGCGATTATAGCATAATCAATTGCTAATTATGGGCTTAATCATTTTCGCGTGGAATTGCAATTCACCGAGTATATCATTCAATGAATTTAATCTATATGTTTTTATATATAATCAATTCATATGTGATTCGCATTTTGTTCATCCGCTTCATTAGATACATTAATTGATGTGTTATTTAATTATTTAAATAGGTTTACCTTTCTCTGTGATTATTTTGTCTTCAAGTTGGTTTATTATCTCCAATTTTTGAACGCACTTAAAACTGTCAATTATTCGTTTTCGAGTCCCATCAAATATCGTCTCCTTGATTACGTATTTTTTTTTCAGTTTTGTTTTTATTATTTGCTCCTTTATGGGAAGCGTCGGTTGATTGATGAATGAATGCGAATGTGAAAGATTGGTAGGTTTTGAAGAGGCGCGCGGGCAAACGTGAATCGAGACACGGATCGTAGGAAACTGGCGTTTCGGTGGCGACGGCGGCGGCGAACGGGCGACGCCGGCCGCCGACGCCCCCTCGCCGCCGCCGCCCCCTCGCCGCCGCCGCCCCTCGCGAGTTTACGGCGCCGGCCCGAAATCATACTACACTACTAACTATATTTTTCGGCGGTGGCCACATTCCAGATCATTCAATAAGAAATTTGCCGCATCCTGCGTGCCACATGCAATTTTTCCGATAGGGTGCCATCACCCCGAAAACCCTTCGTTGGATCCAAACAAACAGAGACATAAAGTACGATATTGTTAACATAATTTTCCATTACAGGGGTAAACAAGTATTTATTATTTGAGATCAGGGATCGATTGCAACCTCCTCCATCCTCAATCCTCATCCTCTTACTTCTTCTTCGTCCTTTATAACGATTACTGAAAGGCAATTGTCGACGAAGAGAGAATAACTTGCATCTTCTTCTCTTAGTCTCTCTCTCTCTCTTTATATATACATATATATAAGAGACCATATCCCAGGATGCAATCTCGCGTAATAAGGATTTTCAACTTCTGCTTGCAAATTGCTTATTTCCTTATACGGGAACGCCATTATCGTAATCCCGGTGAATCTAACTTTTGCACGATTGAAAGTTGTGCGATATCCTCGATTGCACCGACACTTTCTTGCTCTCCTTACTGACTTTGACCAGAATTGGATACGAATGTCAGGCTAATTTATATCGTTCTTTATTTTTTGTTTCCATATGCTTTCCACTTCATACATATATTTCAATTAACAAACGATTTCTTTATTTCATAACTTGAATAGGGAATTCTCGAGAATAATTTCGATATCCGGGAATTATCGTTCGATACTCGAGAAATTTGAAAATTGACTTTGAATATATTTGATTTATGTTGTTGTCATCTTAAATTATAACAAGCGTGTGTGTGTTCAACCATCTTATATATTATATAAGATACATCTAAAAAGTCTCTTCGTCGACACACTTTTTTATATAAAGTACAAAGAGACCTCCACGAATACCTCTGATTAATAAAAGTAATGAATGTAAAGCAAAAGTTCATTTGTAAGTTGCAGTTCTTAGTTTAGAGACAATTTTAACATGAGTGCAAAAACGAATATTTTCGACACATTTTACTTTTTTATTTCCGTAAAAGGCGATAATGGATTACCTGGAAAAAATAACTCCCACAGAAATCACAGATTACTCACTGTGGAACGCCACAAAGAGGCTCCAACATCCGCAAATAAGAATTCCTCTTATACGTAAACCTAATGGGGAATGGGCAAGAACATGGATTGAGAAAGCGAATATCTTCGATGAACATTTAACTAACGTTTTTAAGCCAATAGAATCGCAAATCCCAAAAGAAGAAATAATAAATTTTTAACGCCATTTTTAGGACAGCTCACTACCCAACATAATGGAAAGTTGCCCAAATTATAATGATCCCGAAACCAGGAAAAATTTATTACCATTACTTTCGAAAGTATTTGAAAAACTATTTAAGAGACTACAAGACATAATGCATAAAAGGTACTCATACCGGATTACCAGTTTGATTTCGTAGAAAACACAGTACGATAGAACAAGTTAATCGACTAGTTGATGCCATCGGTCAGGATCTGGAAGAGAAATGATACTTTTTAGCTATATTTCTAGATGTGTCACATTCTTTCGATAAAGTTTGGCATGCAGATTTACAAGCTGAAAATCTAACTTCCACATAATTTTTATGAAGTGTTGATATCTGCTGATATACATTGCAGATATACCAACAGCAGAGAAAACAAATATGGCAACATTTGCAGATGACACAGCAATCACGAAATCAGACGGAAGTCCTATAATTGCATCTCAACACCTTCAAGAACAGCTTAATCATCTCTATAGGAAATGGAGAATTGGTATAAACCAGTCGACATCGGTGTATGTTATTTTCACCTTAAAAAGAGACACCTGTTCTCCAGTCAAACTCAACAACAAAGTAGTTCCAGCATCTTCAAGGGTGAGATACTAGGGAATACCTAGACACGAGATTAACTTGAAAGGATCATATCTAGGCAAAGCGTGAACAACTAGAATTAAATTTAGAAAGATGTATTGACTGCTGCGCCCAAATTCGCAGTTGATTTTGGAGAACAAATTGCTAGTGTACAAAGTCATATTAAACTGTTTGAACATACGGTATCCAATTATGGGGAACAGCAAGCTCAACTAATATTAAAAATCCAAGTATTTCGATCTAAATGTGTTAGAAGAAATGCGGGTGCACCATGGTACATCACCAATAAGAGACTGCAGTTGACTGCACCTTGGAATGAAAACAGTGGAAGAGGTTGCCAATGATTTCTCCAAAAAATACACAAATAGGCTTAACTCTCATACAAACCCGTTGGCGATCAACCTTCTCGACAATAGCGTGACAACAAAAAGATAAGCGCTTCAAGCCCTTGGATCTTCAATTTAGATTAAAATAAAGAATAAATAAATACCTATTCAGTAGAATAGATTATGACAAACAGATATGTGAAGTTTATGTAAATTGTTTAACATAATACACGTGTCATAATTGTTTTTATGAAATCCGTTTAACAGATTTTTTATTAAAATATGTACGTTAATTGATTATCTATTTGGAAGAAAATATATAATACTTTATTTTTAGCAGTATTCAATAAAAACATTTGAATATCTTTATTCAAACAAATAAATATAGATAACATATATAAACGAATTAAGTTTTTATTTTTTTCGAAAATTTATATTATTAAATAACTTAAGTTTTAATTGTCACACACTACACGATTTTCAGACTACATATGATATAATAAAAAATATATGTACGTTATTTTATATACTATACTGATTTTCCGTGTATATTTTTACAATTTATATAATATTAATTATAATTAAATTGTGATTGTATTTATATTTTACAATAAATATGGAATTAGTATGCACTTGAAAATCCAACGATATTTTGGAAACGCAGAACTTTTATTTCTGTCCAAATACTAAATTTAATTATGTCTACTTTAATAGATGTAATTTCTATATATCATTATTTTTGTTCCTTATTTAAATAATTCCAATAAAAGTAATTAAATTCGCATATAATTTTAAGTTGTTATAATAAAATTAAATAATTTAAAAGACTACCAAGGAAAACTTTTTATGTATTGAAATAATATTTTTTCCTTAGTTATTTATAAGTACAAGAAGATAAAATATAATATGTGTTATTTTAGTCTTTTTCTGCAAATTAAATCTACTGACAAACTTTTAATTACAATTAATAGAATTTATTTAATTAATTAATACTTATATATTGTCAATAATTTACTATTAATTTCAATATTTTCAGTAAATACAATGTTTTGTATATATTTAAAAATAAAATTTGGGCATTAATTTTCGTTACAAAAAGTAACTATTATTAATTGGATTTACTTGGTTACATTAGGTAGTTAACATAAGAAATAAGCTTTGAAACTTTGGCGTGAGAATGTTTTGGAGCGAGTAAGTGAGTGAGTGTGGGTGAAGTTAATCTGGGGAATAGTTTAATCAAATGCAAAGCGTTGTAAATCGCAGACATCATAACAAGCGTTTTTGAAGTGGATTTTCTCTGCTTCGCGAATCGAGGGAACAGAAGAAGGATGGGGTACGAGGACGAAGAGGAGGGTTAATTTCGAAAGCGCGAAGCTGATTCTCGATTCGAAGTTATAATGAGAAATGTTTTAAATGTGACAATAAGAAATTTGTAGGGAGAAGTTTATAAAGCGGAGCTAATAAACCGTCGGGGGTGGCCCAGTCCGTCGCCCTCGACGAATTTAATTAGTGCAACAACCGGATGCGATCTTTAATTAATTGTATATAGATTTCCGTTTTATTTCTCTTCGTATATCAATTCTCCACTACCATTCGGTTAGTAATCTTCCCTCGCGTTAATTCAATGTAAACGAGGTAAATTAAAGAGAATTGGCTGACCGCAGTCGATTACATTCAAAGACCTCTCCAACTTTTCTGAGTTCCCATCGTAAATACAATTTGATTACGGATTTATTAATGATCGATTTGAAGTTACATTTGATTGGAAATACGAAGGGAGAGAAAAAATACGACTTGTACACACAAAACGTCGAGATTGGGGGTTCAAATCAGGAAATAATTTGGTCCTCGGGGAATTCGAGAAATGCGGAAATTTGGTGGGTTTAAGAGGGGAGACAAAGTAAAGCCGAGATTTCGGCTTTGATGAATGTTTTTTTTTTCTTGACGGTAATGAAAATAGCTTAAAGATTGGAATCTAATTATATATATAATATCTAACTCCGGTTTTACTAAGTTCGGTTTGAAAATTTTGAAAACATACTATTATTTTAATTTGTTATTGTTTTCTTGTTTATAGTCAAGTATTATTTTTTCGCGATTTTAAAGTCTTCGATTAGTCCACTTTTAAATAATCCGTGATATTGGCGGAATAGAGTACCCGGACTATGCGAGGTATTTATGTACCCAATTTATTGTCTAACCAAAATAGGTTCCATTATATTCATTCGAATAACTATCCAATGGAAAGGAAATATAAACTTGCGATAGAAGAATATTCAAGCTAAATGAAAGTTTGACAAACGGTTACGTTTATAAACTAGGTAAGCAATTTATTCGCAGAATTCTATTGTTATATAAATAAAATCAACCAAATATTTTTTATTGAAAACAATTTACTTATCAATGAAAATATTGATTAAAAGAAATATAGAAATTGGTTCATTTTGCACTTTCTTTTTAATTCATTTTAAATTCACTATATATTGGATTTTTTTTATTATTAGAGAATTTATAAGAATAATTTAAGTTTTAACTATTCACGTCGGTGTAAAAAGTACACCAATGTTCTATGAAATAATACCACATCTATGCCTAAAGTGTTTACTAAACGCCGGTGCAATATTGTGTTGACTGTGGCACACAAAAGCTGTTATTATGCATGTTTGTTCTTGTTCTGACGAATATATAGAAGGCAATGACGACAATTATGATTCATAAATTATTATATTAATTATCTAATAAAAAAGCATTCAGTTATTTCTTGTCGTAATACAATAATTTATGCACTCCGTCTGGCATCAACCCGGCGCATCAGTATACCGAGAAATACACACTTGGTATACAAATAAATTTATCACATTAATATTCAAATATTAATTAAAAATAAAATAATAATTTAATTTTAAATGTATATAATTATAATGGATCTTATTAATTAATAAATCATATAAAATTGGTGTATTTAAATATTTCTGCATTGCAGCAGTTAACATTTTATTTTATTATTATTAATGAATCCTATCACATTGCCAAAATTACTGAGGTTCAGAAAATTATTTTCAATTATGGTATCTTAATTATTTCAAAAATAACTAAAATATTTTACTTATAAACTTTAATAAACATAAAACGTCTAAAATTGATCTGATTTTTTTTTTAGCTCAGATGCGGACAACTTATGCAGAATCTTTTGGAAAAATGAAATAAAAACACGAATAATAAAAGTAACTCGTCCCTAATGACGCTCGTTTGCTGCGTCGTTCCTTAAAAGTAATTAACATTGCGAAGGCGTTTTTGCGGTTGCCATAGCAACTGAACTGGACATTCTTTGCGCGCCACGTCATCTGTTGGCGACGCGCCAAAAACCCGAATCCCAAACAATCCCGAGACAAAGTAAATAACGCAACAAACACATTTTCATTAGTTTGATACAGATTTACATGGAACGGATGCGAATAATGCACCGGGCACAGAGCTTAAAATAAGCCAAACGCAGTAACAAACAAACAAACAAACAAATAAAAAATGTTGAAATAATTTCGTTGCTTGATTAAATAATTAAGTTTTTTCTATATCTATATTTGACATGTTAAGTACTTGTCAAATACCCTTCGACGGTGTATTTGTCTGTGTTTACAGAAATCAAAGCCACCTACGTGCGAAATACGTATTTGAAGTATCGATTATCTGCGACAGTTGAATGGAAGTACTTTGGATTCACAAATCCTCCGATTTCTTTTTTTTATTATGATTTAAATTCGATATACTGCACGGTTCGGGTAATTTGCATCAATAACGTTTTCATATATTTAAAGTAAAAAAAGAGGAATCCAATAATTCATGTAATTTTATGAACTTTACTATATTAGTACTTCTTATTATTTGGTTGATACATGAACGTGTTGCCAAGGGCTAAGGCATTTCTGATCGCAGAAAAGGCGCCTCCTTGGATTTCATTATTATCGAATGCTTCGGTAGAAATCTTCAAATATTTCTTCTATTTCGCTCACTTTTCCCTCGCTATCTGTCTAATACTGTGTCGCTCTTATCGTTCTGTTCAGGCATCAAGTTTTTGAGAAGAGAGAAAAATATATGTGTGCACGTTATCTACTTCATATGAAAGAAATACACGAGTTTCCGTCATTCACTTCGCTTCCTAACTTCGTCCTTTTCTGCCTCACTCACTTCCTCTCAGTGTCTCTATATCTCTGCTGTACCGTTGCTAACTTTTTCTCCGGAGCACAACGAGGATAACTTAATATCCTTCAGTCCGGGAGTAATCAAGCATCGAATAATAGCCTTTTTTGTCCCTGCGCTTCTTCTCTCCTCTTTCCCTCGTTCACTCCGCCTTTGATCAGGAAATGTCCATTATTGAGGCGTAACAGATGATAAAAAAAAAGTAGCAGAGGGAAGAGGACGGGGAAGGAAAGACGGGAAAGAGGAATTACCGACTGAAAGATGAATGAGCTGAGGGGGACGTGCTTACAACAAATTACATCCAACTCGATGTTATAACACGATTTGATGCTCGTTGACTGCCGATAGTCTCGTACTCAATGCAACTTCAATGTTGAATATAAACTTTTTTTCTCTCTCGATTTATCTAACGATCGGATTTTGGGCTCGGACATAAATCGCAGCTGCAGTTTACGAAACTTACCTTAATTATGCAGTGTACATTTAGTTGCCTAATTTATTACGAAACAAAGCTTTACAGTTTAACCAACCCCTAAATCCAACGAAATACAAATAACTATATAATGAGCTCCGACTCTCCGACTAACTTATTATGACAATTTCGTAATATTTTAATTTATATTAATAAGACATATTTTTTTAATTATTTTATAATATTTATAATTTCAGCAGAATTCAACTGCTGCAATCATTTATTGTATAATATATTTGTAGCAAAGTTGAGTATATTATAATTTTTAATTTATTTTTTAAAAATGTCCTCTATCTTATAATTAATATACCCAAACTATGTCCGCGAAAGTTTAAAGCAGTTCCACGAAAACTAGAAATAAAATAATTACTAAATAAATAATGAATGACTTTTTCTCATTAATTTAAATATTATTAATTATGTGTTCTTACCCAAATTATAAAATAAACAAGGCGTTCTATGAAAATTTCCGGATTTAAGTATTCCGTTGTAGGAAAAGTTTGGAAAAATACTGCTGTAGCTTATATTTAATATTTTTTATTAAGATTATTAAGATTTTAGTAATACAATAATTATTATAAAAGTCTCAAATATTTTATGTAGTTTTAATCTGGTCTGGATTTTTTGTGTTAAATCAGGTTCATGGGCGGCAAAACTTCTATTTCTGCATATTTCTGCTTTGCCGATGGAACTTTTCCGCTGTAGCGTTAAATAATTCATTATGTTTTCATTTGTTTCTCTTTTGACCTCACCCCGCAAAAATGAATATTTATGCGCTCGGAATTCGGAGGTAATTAGAAACTTTCACGGACCGTATGATAATACGGCGTAAATCTGGCGGTTATTAGGAAAACTGGACTCCTAGTTATCTGCAATGTTCGGTTGGACGTGAATTTCGAACTCCCTTCCATATACGAATGTATGTATATCTCCCTCATCCTTTAACTATCTCTCTCTCACACACGTTTTACAGTAGCCGCCGGGTGTACATTACCATAGAAACACATACAACATTCGTTATATAAGGATGGAGATGTTGATTATGGGAGTGGGCGAGAGAGAGAGAGGAAAGTAGAGTGAGTTTGTATTAAAGTTGGATGGGAATCGAATAAATTCATGTAATTTGCATGTTGCTAAAGTTTAAGCACGTTAAATGGGACTCCGGGTTCTTTGACTTATGGTTGCGGAACTTTTTCGACCTGCATTTAACAAGGCGCATATTTTGTTTTCGGTGTCCTTTCTTAGATTTACGTAACGCAATATATAACATGTTTATGGCCGTTCTTGCATTAACAACAAAAAAAAACAATTTTTAAATTGCATTGCATTAATTCTAAATAATGATTTTAGAACAGTGATAAAAGCGAATTTGTTAAGCAAGAAATAAAAGTTGAATACAATCAAGAATTATTTGTTGTTTAAATATGAATAGAAACTACAAATTAAAATTTAAATGTATTTAATTTATAATAAAGTACGTTCTCTATGTATACAAAGAATGCACTTCAATCAATTATATATTTTCCATTTTGTCCGATAACCATTTACCATGTTTCTGGCAACTTCATGGTTTTATCGTATTACTCGAAAACTACGCACACTACAAAATTTCAGATTTATAAGTAATTCAAGAAAGCGCGGATTTACAAATACTGTCAATACAAACATTGTTTTTATATGCTACAAAAACTAAATATCTATGTATTGATGTTTTTATTGTTTAATTTATAAAATAAGTAAATACTAAGACCTAGTTATTCGGATTTTTATTGTATTGCCATTTTTTTTAATGTCAAATTAAAAAAAGTGTTTTATCACGTATATAACACTGTTCTAATTAGAATGCAGTCGAGTAACATTTTAATTATAAGAGTATATATACTTAGTAATTGAAATAAGTGTCAATATTGCATTAGTATAAAAAAAAGTATTCGTACTTGCAATTATTATAATTTTTGAAAATATATAGTTTTAAACAACTTGAGTAAAAGCAGAACGTCGCTCTGTGCTTATAATTCAGTTGAGTTAGGCAAGTGTTTCATAATTTGCGAAACCTTGTTTAAAACTCATCATAATCGCGAAAACAGACCGAGGAATATGTAATGTCGGTAACAAAGTTGCTGCGACAAAGTTTTCGCAATCGAAACGTATACTTATGAGTGAGAAAAGGAGATAGGAAGTGAGAGAGGATACCAAAAAAAAACATCATTGTCTTGTCTCGAAGTTTTCCTTTGTTTTTGGTCTGCGCATGATGAATGCGAAGAATCTCTTTGTTGAAGTGTTATTGAATTTGCGCGGGAAGTTGTCGACCGAAGCCGCCGCCGCGATGTAATTTGCATTTCTTGAAAGCGCCCACAGAAATATCAAGAGAGAGATGAGTATAGGGTTGTAAGATGTTGGCCCGAAGGGTGAGGTCGTCGCAATTCTAAATACACTCGAAATTTGATTAAGTGGCGAACGAATTGAATTACAAATTCTTGCCTAAATCCTTTGCAAAACTCTTTCCTCCCCCCGCGACTCGGCCGGCTGTTAAAAACGTGTCAGCTTTACGCGCGGAAATATTCAAAAGTTGCGCCATCTCTCGTCTTTTTGCATGAACTGAAATTTATTATTTAATCTCACCTGAGCGAATTCCTTTCTTCGTCGTTCGTTGGTGTAAGTTAATTGATCATTACAGAATTAAGGTCTTTTCGGTTGCGAAACCGTCGTGGATGTATTTAATCATTGCATATTAGGATTTTCGGTGCGGTCGCTCCACGCCAAAACACATAATCCCGGACGCGCGCCAAAATTGTATAATTAATTTAAGCCCAGCCAACTCTGCGGCCAACTTTTAATACATTTGATTAGGTCTCATCCTCGTAACATACATTCACGTTGCATTAAACAACTTTGTTCTTTGTTTTAACTATATAACACTGATTACTTTTTCAATTTACAGGTAATTTCCACTATACGATTTATCAGTCGATTAATTATCAATACTATAAAAACTTTTTTATTTGTAACTACTCTTAAATTACTACAAAATTGAATAATTTAATGAAAAATTATACAAAAATGTACAATTTCCCAACTGGAATTGAATGGTTTAAATTTCTATACTACAAGTTTTCCAAAGATTCCATTAAATTAACGCAAATATTAATTTTCTAAAATATCTAAACAGAATCAGACTGAATTCAACTTAAATAGAATATTTAACCCTTTCATATTTATACATCGATAATGCAAAACTACTGTGATGGTGCAGTCTTATTCATATGAAAGAGTAAAAGCTTTGACGTTAGTTTTGTGGAGGCGTGGGATACGGCATAGCATGATAACATAATAATTGTTATTATCATAAGCGAATATGTTAAAATTTTATTTTAAAGTGTCAGTCGCCGAGTTGACCGTCGCCGACTTGTCGCGTATCCTAATACCATACAGTAGTTTCGGATAAAACAGTTGAAAATGCGACCTTGAAAAATATTCGTCCACAAAGGGTTCGGTTAAGTGACGCCATCTATTATAAAATTAAAATAACACAAACAAATTTGAACAATGTTAATCAATTAAATTAAATCTCATCATGAGGTTCATAAATTATTATATTATTACAAGATGTAATGCAAACATTTCTTAGATAATTTATAAATTATCCAAAACCATTCAGAATTTAGGCTTGTAATATTTAGTTCTTAAACCTAAATCAAACTGGATTGAACATAACTGAAATAAATTGAACCGGAATAATCTTATTTGAAATACTGCTGAGTTCTAGTGACGCCATCTATCTTCCAATTAATCCCAATCATAATATTGAGATTAAACAGCGACAAATTAATAATTTCCTCTTTGAAACAGTGCATTTATTTTTGGACGGTTTAATCTTCTACCGGTCTCAAATTCAATTTGGAATCAGGTTTCCGACACGAGGACCGACAAGGGCAGCGGCTATCGTTCCGGTTTATAAACCGGAACTTTGGGATGATTCGATTAAGTCCACGTCGCGATGTTGAAACCCAAAAAACATGATCGATGCTCTCTTCGTCCCTCTCTCAGTTTATCCATTTTCGCCTCTCGCTATTTCATCTTTGCTTCATAACCGTATTAAAGCGAAAATCATTCGATGACCCATCTTCTTTTGATCCCGCCAAATTAGCGGGAAAATCAAACAGCTTTGTATATACATATTTGCTCATCCCATACGCTTGACACGGGTTTTACGTTTATTACGTTATGTTCCTGGCGTATCCACCAATTCAGCGCGCTTTTTCATTAGTAAAATTTAATGAAATTTATGGATTTCCAATCAATATAACGTTCGGAGTTCAATTAAACATACCCAGAATTAATATAAGCTAAAAAGATTATTGCTAAATTTTTAATATTTTATTTATGAAGTTAAGAAAAATTGATAAATTATTTTACAATTTCAAGAGAACTTTATTTATATTGTATTTCAATTAAACTTACGTTAAATTATATTGGATTTGTTGTGTAGAACAGTAAAGTTATGAATGAGTTGGAAGTATGTTTTTGCATTTAGTAAAGCGTTTTCAGATTTGCAATAGATTCGGGAAAAGAAACGAAATGTGGGAAATGAAGGGCTGCGATAATGACTAGCACAAGAGGAAGCAAATAAAAAGTGAAAGAGCTGCTGATTTGCGGGGGAGCTTTACGCTGTTAAAATATTTCGAATTTATCGGTTTCTCTCGGATGCGGATAGATGTCGCATCGATCGAAAATGTTTAAACAATTGAAATTAATGGAATGGATGGCGTTCGTTGGCTACTAATTGCCGCAAATTGAAATGTAATGGATTCAGTTCGAGATGCCCGGACGGAAAATGAGCTTTGTTGAGGTGAACCGTTACTTCCCAAATTGACGTACCGATGCGAATCGGTTTTGCGTGTACGAATTTTTCTAATTTGTTTCTATTTTTTGTATCTGGATGCGATTCATTAAAACACCATCAGCATTATCGAATTCACCGCGAACCAAACGCCGCACTTGCGATTTAAACGTAGGTCATTCGTTATCATCGTTACGTAATCTATTATTAGTTGTACGATGTACATCAATTCAATCGAAATACTACGATTGTCAGTAAAAGTATCACACATTATTTAATGATAAAAACAAACAAAACAAAAACGTCAAAACCAATCCAAAATTTCCGGATTTTCTGCAAATAAACTAATGTAAATGACGATAATACGTTCCAATTTGGAATGACTACTAACACCAGGAACAGTTTTCCTTTACGCCGAATCCATTTTTTTTTATATTATTTGTATCGATCCGGGATTTTGACGTAGGTCTCTTTATACTTTTAATATTTGTTTATATATTATAATAATGGTTTTACACAATACATTTTTGTTTTCATTTTACACAAATTATATTTGCAAAGTACAGTCCGCTATATACAAAGATGTCAAATCGAAGATGGTTAATATATTCAAAAATACATATAATATGTGTACAAGTTTTGAAAATTATGTAGCACGCGCACAATACGGGAATTATCTTCTCCTTGTCACTCGTTATGCTAAACATCGCTTGTTAAGCGAGTAATTTTTCTTACAATTTATTTTGCTCATTACTCTAGTGAAGAAACAAAATATTGATTTTTACAGGTTCGCTACCAGCATGGTGTCCAAAAATCTCTCATGTTAAATTAATTACATACTACATGTTAGCTGCAATATATACAAATAATTACACATGGTTGTAACAACATATATGTACGCTGGTATATGTACATCGTATATCTATGAAAAAAAAACAAAAAAAAATAATGATATTTAATCATATTTTTCAACAAACATATTTATACATAAACCAACTAACTCATAATTTTTATATTCACACATATTGCATGTATACCGTTGCTGTCCTTTCCTTATTTTGTGAGCATACCCGATAGTCTTTTCTATTTTTTTTTTCGAAAATGTTTATCCATAATATGCTACTAATTCTATGTTGTATGTTTGCATTATTTTCAATATTCAAAAGATTTAATACAATACTATATATTGCAAATAGGTCATTTTTTTGTAACTTTATTGTACCGTCAACATCCATTCCATAGTTATACATCCAATAAATAGTTTTTTTTCCTATACTAACGTATACTAACGTATTGAAATCATTTCCATGCATATTTTGGTTTTAATCTATTACTGTTGTTGTCTTTACGACCATATTGCAATGTTTAGTTAACACTTTCACTAATAAAGCCTCATGTTTAGTGGAAATCATCAGCACGTCTCGTTTATCTTCCATTATTTTACTAGAAGGTTGTTTCTTCTTTTGAATACTAACTCATACTTTTTAACTTTGTTGCTACAATAACTTTTGGGTTCTCTTTGCAATTTTTACGAAGTGTTTCTACTATATAAGTTTTCGATCTGCAAAGTAAATCTGCCAATTTAACACTATTATAGAATTTATCTAGTATGTCTTTTTCCAAGTATATTTTTGATAATTCGTGCACTACCTATGCTGCATGGCTTATCTCATTGGTAACAAACTTTTCTTTTAAAGAGTAATTCAAAATATTTAAAATAAAATCATCATAAATGCATAAATATTTTTTTTTTGTTAGCTGATAAGTTTTCTCAAGATAAAAGCAATTCCCTATGTTTTTCAAAATGTGCCCAAATACTTGTCAATTTTGTTTATTTGCTTAGTTTTATTATCGTTTTCATTATAAAAAACTATGCTATTCCAAAGAGTCTGTGTTTATAAAGAATATTTTTACTCTAGAATGCTTTTATATTGGGCATTTTCATATTACTCACTAGAAAGCAATGAAAAATAGAAAAAATGTTTTATTTCTTTTAATGCAGTAATAGTGACAAATGGGATACTTGTGAAATGGCCAGTGAAGTATCAACCAATTTAATTTTTAGGTTTTCCCTTTTTTTATAATTATATAATGTGGTTTCAGCATTAATATTTATCCATTCATTTGTTGGTACAACCTCTTCTGAAGTACTTTCATCTCCTTCGCTATCAGTTGAACTTAAAGTTTCATTTTCATTTTCTGACATAATAGCATCTGTACTCGAATTTTCATAAAAATTTTAATGATTCATTAAATTTTCGGCATTTTCAAGCAATTGCTTTTCGGTAATATAGGGCAAAAATAATATATTAAAATTAAAAACGTACCTGCTTTTATATTAATTATAAAGTAAACGGAATGAATCAAAGTCTATGAAATGAAAATAAACAAGGAATAACCGAAACTAACGAAATGATGAAAGCTAAGGATATCCAAAATTAATGACCAAAAATGATGCAATTAAACGAAAGCTGAAGCTAATATATAAACGACAGCTGATGAAAGCTAATTAAACTGAACATAAACTAATGGAAGTAAACGACAACTGACCAAAGTTAAAAGCTGGATTCATAGCAAATGGAAAAGTAAATGAAACTAAACAAAACTATAAGCAAAAATGAAATGTAATCGATTTAAAGTAATAACTATTACATTAGATAAGTAAATGGAAACCAAAACATGAATTATAACCGTTTCAACGTAAATTTATTTGAAATTGTACAAAGAGAGCGATTCCATTGAAGTGCACTGGACACGGCAAGAATCCCACCGTACATTCCGTATAAAGTAATTAAACCTTTTATGCCCGTTCGAAGGAAGAGCCGGAGTGGAAAATGGAGAGGCAGTGCATTGAATAATTCCGTTCTGTCGGTTCTCATTTCGTAATGGATACAGCAGACGCGCAGTAACGCGCCGAGGACGTTTCGGAAACAGGAAAATCTTGTATTATCATCTCGTTTATTTCTTTGTCTGTCCATTTTTCCCCTACTCGACGGTAACCAAGCAATTTTTCATCTCCGCGCGAAATTCATTAATGCTACCGAGTGAATTTGAAAGGTCAGATGTTAAATATGGCGCGATTAATGAGCGTCAGCGAAAATGAAACGTAATAAAAACGGCGTGACCGTTAGGCCGATGCTTTTGTTTTTTGCTCTCTTTTTGTCTTTCCTTCGTGTACGTATCCATCTCTATGTGCTCTTCTCTGTTTTTCTCTCTCTCGTGGATATTTGGGGCTTTGCGCTAATAAAAAGAGGGAGCTTATTATTTGACGTTAATGATTGGGTGGGTACAGGGATCACCATCTCATCCGTTCTCATTTTGGCTTCAAAAAGAGAGAAAAAAGAGCGCGTGAAAAAAGTATGTATCTATATGAAAGAGAAAAAGAGACAAGATTGAAATAAAACAGAAAAATTGTGGGGAAAAGTATGAAATATATAAAACAGTGCGAAATGAAAATTTCATTGCTCCGCAATAAGCGCTAACCCGGCTTCGAGTGCATTCCCCGAAATCCAATATACATTTTGGTGGGTAATCACCAACGAAAATCATATTTCGTTTCAATCCAGGATGCACAAAAATACTATTTGCTGCAAACCACCGTGATAAAAAAAATTTAGAAGCAAAATCGAGAAGTTCCGCATAATTTTAAGTCCTTAATATTATTGGTTTATAACAATTAACTAATATTTACTTACTGCCCCTTGAACCATCGTTTATAGTTTTTAATAAAAATGATAAATATAATATCTATTTCTTACAAATATAAAATTTTTAGAAAATTAATTTTTACTTCTTTATAAAATAAAAGTCAGGAAATTTTGATTAAGATGATTCATAATAATTATATAATTGCAAAAATATTTCATACAGATTCATAAAATTATCGAAATATTGAATAAAGTTTATTTAGGTTAACAAAATTTGTTGGTACTTTTAGATTAGTTTTGTTTCATACTTATTTTAGGTGAAGTTTAATAATCACTGAAAAATAATCAACAAACCTGCAAAACAACAACAACAAATCTGCGAAAACCAAAACTTATGTGATTAAGACTCTGCAAGCGTGCAATTTGAAGATACGATGGAGACAAATCGAATTGCGTTTAAGTTTGAAATCACTTAAAGTAGAATAGATAGTATTGGTATTGGTACTTGCGCCAAGGAAGAGTAAGGACAGTAGAAAAAAAATGGATTTCAATTGCAAAGCGAATGTTAGCAAAAGCGGATTGTACCGATGCGAAAGCTCAATAAGAAGCCCGAAAGGAGGACGAGGATCTGCAATATAAACAGCAATAAAGGATGCAGCGATATTTGTTAAAACATACGTGCACGTATTTACCCGGCGCATCCACCGAACATAGCTTCGCGGTAAGGGGGATGGAAGAATGAAAAAGAAACCCGAACACAATATTGACTATGCAAATAACCTGACGACGAGCTTGGGGACGGTCCGCACCTCATCATACACATCTCCCTTCCTCTCTACAATATAGCCCAAACTTCAACCCTAATATAAAAAATAATAAACAAAAGGGAGAATCCCAACATTGTTCCGAAACTTTACGAAAATCTCCGATAATTACATTTCCCTTTCAAAAACAAATTCAAGGGCGAATCAAATTAGGAAATTCCAATTTAATTTTTGATAATCCGTTTCGCGATGCGTGCATCCAATATCGGAAATAATTTTGAAGACGTAATTCGAACACAGATGCACGAGGACGGCTTGCTTGAATATTCATCGTCGCGGCTCGAATCTAACGTTTATTTAATCGGGAATTAAGTGTTTTCGAATTGAGGCACGTCCGACGGTTTTCCCCGTCGTGTCTCCGCTTTAATATGGTGAAAAGAATAATGGGGGATGGATTGTGAAAAATAAGGCGAAGGAAAAAAATACGTGTAATGTGGGGGAGATGTGTATTCGCAAATTATTCGACACGGAATGAATGTAAAGATTGCGGGAAAGAACAGAAACAGAGAAGAAAATTGTCAAGAGAGAGAGAGAGAGGAAATCTAAGAGTAGGAGTATTAGAAAAAAGAGTAGAGAGAGAGAAAATACTAATAAGAATCAACTGGCATAGCTTTATGTCTAACGATTACAGCAAAAAGTTAATGAACAAAAAACACGCGCTTTCATGTGCAGTAATGATTTACTTTTACTTACTTTATTGGCTCTTGCAAAGCAATTTGCAATAATTACAAGAACGCAAAACACGCTAATAGTTCAAGAAATTTATTAATTAGCAACCAAAGTTATATTTAAATATATAAATTAGATACATGCAAGACATAAAAATACAAATTGATTTAATTCATATTTTTAATTGTTTCTTTTATGTGTTGGGTTGGAAATAAATATAATTTCGATTTTCACAAATAGATAGCATTATATTTGATTTGAAAGACTTCTGTTAGTGTTATGATTTTTTTCTTTTGTCACTTGAGGATGTCACTTTTTAATAGAAGTACAAAATCTAAAATTTTCGACATACATTACTTTTCCGTAAAGACGTTTAACAGAATAAATGTATCTGAATTGGTTTAAAAAAAATCGGAGATATTTCACTCAAAGAAGACCTACATTCTGCTCGGCATATTGGAATTTATTATGACCAAATCAAAGTCATAATTAAATTGGATCATTATATAACTGTGCAGAGAGGTTAAATGTATTACACACAACAACTTAAAATCACTTGGACTCATCAAGAATCTCGATATTAGTAGGAATTGAAACAGATTCATTTAACACTCAATCAATATTTGCAATATCCAATCTCGCAATGAAATAGTCACGTTTTTTGTTAATAAATCATCACTGATGATTAAACATGGATCACCTACTATAACATCAATTAAAAATAATTATAACCCAAGCATGATGAACCAACATATACCAAATCTAAAGATGAATTGCACCATTTTATCAATTTGGTTTTATCTATTTTGAGGTGCATAAAGCAACCAAACGATCAATAAATATGTTTAATCTCTAGGTAGCAATCAAAGAAGCTCTTAAATGGATTGATTATATCTGCTTTAAATCGAAATGATCTGTAGAAAACGATAATATTAATGTGAAAACATTCAACTTTTCCTGGATCACTTGAAACAATCAATATTCTTTACATATACTTGGAAAATTTGGATGTCCCATTTTGAATGTAAAATCATTTGCAATAAGAATTGATTGAGGTAAAGGCGAATTTGAAAATTAAAATAAAATGTCAATTAAGTGGATTCGTAAAAAGTTTAACAAATATCTACAAATCATTATTCTTACTTATTATTACAAAAAAAATCTATTTATTAAGTTCTATTAATTGTTAACAATTTTAGGAACTAAAAAAGATTTAATTACAAACATCAACCATCGCATTATGTTTTTAAAATTATTTTGAAAGTTATTATTATTATATAAGTCAACCATGTAGTATTTTTATTAAATAATAAAGTTATGTTGCTAGATTGCACATACCAACACCAACTTGAATATATGCGATATTTGTGCAAAACATAAATATTTTTTTAAAAGTTTGAAAACCGTTGAAAAAATGTCACCGTACAAAAAGACGCAATAATAAACTAATTATTTCGATTTTTTTGTTTCTTACAAATCGAATTCGCATTGCAAATTGGTTCATTCAGCGATAGAAGAAAAGATGAAGATGATTCACAGTCCTTAAGTATATATAATTTTCTTTGAATAAATGTTATAAATAATTTTTCATGAGTATTTGTTTCGGCTTAAAACGCGTTATTGTATTTTACATTAAATTATGGAAAAAATGTTTCGCGTTACGAGTATGAGTCTCGAACGGATTATACTCGTTACGCGAGGTTCCACTGTATAGTTTGTTGAATTTAAGATTTTAACATTTTCAAAGCGTGCTATAGTGAATCCGCACTGATTTTAAAGAAAAAAATAAAAAAAAGTTTTAACCGTATACCGATTGCGATCAAATCGGATGTGAAAAATATGCTACGCGAGTTGTCGTTTATTAACTATATAAATTTACTGGGAAACAAATTGGGTCTTCGCTTTAAAAACCGGTTTCAAATGCATCGCTTTGCGGAGAACTGCTATAAAGTCATTTTCAAAAGAGAGAAAGTAAAAGAAAAAGAAACAAGTATACAATACTGTCGAATATCAGATGCACGCAACCCGGAGGAAATTATCGGTTGCCGCAGAAACGAGATTTATCAAGATTAAAAGGTCGTTCGTGCAAACGAAATGCACCAAACGACAAGGCGTCAAACAAACAAAAAATAACAAAATATTAAAAAAATGTGAGCGATAGCGATGCTCTGAAGGGTGAGAAGAGAGAAATTGGGTCGCCCCGTTATCGAGATGTGTGTGTATATGTGCGCCCCAGATTCGCATCTTATATTTAGATGGGTGTAGGTAGGTAATCTTCGCTCGTTCAAGTCGAATCCTTGTATCCGTGAATCTGGGCGCGTGTAGCCCTGTATACTTGATGCCTTCAATATTAATTAGTTTCTTCATTAATCCTTCAAGTGGTCGCAGGTTACAGCTGCTGCTGCTATTCCTGCTGTTAGTTTCGGCAGTACCCAAAGGTATCTGAAGTAGTAAATTTTAATAATTCCGCACTTGTGTTATGTATATTGGGTTACAGCATTGTTTACATCCAGGCGTATTCTGTGTTCCGGACTTACTGGGGGTTTGTTGGGATTGGATGTGTTTTTGGGGCTTGTGTGGGTCGTCTGGATGATAAGGTATCTCCGATCGGGTCACGGCCTCGGGTCAAGGGGATGATGGTGTATCCATCCGCGACTCCAAAAGGAAATCTGTCGAAAACGACGTTCGTGTAAATATTTATGAAATGATCCTTGAAGACGGTGGGGACCGCACTTTGCACCTAAAATATTCAATATCTCTCTAACTCCAACACAAAAAAATACAATTGTAACACAGAAAAAAAGTAATGAAATTATTACATTTTTGCGAAACGAATATTTTGTTAATGCTAATTGCATACAGAAAAGAAACACATTGATTTCACAAGAAATTGACATTTTGTGTACTTATTTTGTAGAATTTATGCAAATTTGCAAAAATAAAATTTAATTTCTTTCGAAATTTTCAAACCGTACTATTATAATTGAAACCGCATCATGAAAGGTATTTCTGTATTATTATTAAATGTGATGAATGCCAATAAATAATATAATTAAAAAATTAACTGAATTTACAACAAGAAATTTAAACAAACCCAGAAATTAAGCAAAATAACAAAATGATAAAACTGAATATAAAAAGAAACAATTACGAATAAAATAATAAAAAAATGCATTAAAAAAAATATTTAAAAAAATGTATAGTCGCCATTAAAAAAAAAACGATTGGTTTAAATCATCCTAATAAAAAATCCAGTATTATGATTGAAGCTGTTACGTTTTTAATTCATTTCAATCAAATAAAAATATAAGTGAAATCGGTGTTCTTATTTCAATTTAGATAGTATAATCTTTTATGTTTGATATTTAAATGAATACAAAAAAATCAAAATTACTTGTTGCAGCTTTTATAATTGAGTTGTTACGTTATTCGAAATAAATAAATTATGAAAACATTATTTTTCAGCAGGAATTATTTTTAGGTATTATTTTTATTTTATAATTTGACGCGTTTTATATTTCATTAACTTTGAATATTACTATTATTATGTTAAAATTAAATTAACACTTTTTTTCATTAGACGTTGTTAATAAAACAAAAACAAAATTGAAATTAAAAAAAGTCAGTGAAAATCTTTAGTATTTGTATTTTTTTTTGTAATATATAATAATGATGCGACCGTAATAAACGTAAAAATCACGTGAGAGTTGGTGTTATGCATCCATGAAATATGCAGAGATCGCATTTGATATTCATTGAAATTGAAGTACGTTACGAATGCGAGCGTGTTATAAAGTCTCGTACACACAACACACACATACGCATGCTAAACTTAGATGAGCGATGAAAGGACTGGTTCAAGTTGAAATAAATAGATGGCGCTTTATTATTCGCGGAGTCTTTGACATGCAAAATACGGTTATTTGTATTTGGAAGCGTCAAATCAGCAACACGGCATTTCCGGTCGAGCGTAACTGCACTTTCGTGCAGCACACTTAAAACCGTGCGAGATTTTCCGATCGTGCATATTTTCTGCTTGCTTCCGAGCAAATTCCTCTTTCATGCACGGTGAATATTATATTTTTTAAAAAAATGTGCGAGCAATTCTGCAGCGATCCGGGGTTAAATTCGAGACACAATTTTCGAACAAAGGAGGTTATTGCAACGTAGTATATTACTATCCTCATCCCCTAATCGGTCCTCATCGTTTCTGCATCCCGCATAGGATGAAAATACTCGTAGCGCAGTTCGTAATTCTATTTGCCAGTTTTCATCGACTTGCAATGAACATAAAAGAGCCTGAAATATTTCAGAGCGGATCAATGCTCGCTCATTGCGTTACAACTCTTATTTTTATTCAAAACCTTCGATCAGCGTTCGCTTCTCTTAATTAAGTTGCGTAGAAATATACAAGGAAGTCAGTAAAGTGCGCGGAAGTCTTACAAGATTTTTTTTTGTAATTTCGAAGACGACAAAACATCTCGTTTGAAGGGATGCTCTTCGCATAACTGGTGTTGTTGTAAATCTCATTCAATTAAATGAAATAGAAATGACACGATTTGGATGTTCTTGCCGCCCTTCATTTGATATAAAAAAAAATTTGCTCTTCTCCGATGCGGGTTTTCAGAGGATTTTTCCTGGAAAGGTCCAGAAATGGGCGAGACCAGTTTTCGGTCGGATATGCGGTTGATCTCTCGGGGAAGGCCGTTTTATACTTGCTCGACGGAGTGTACGGCGGTCAGTGTGTATTCCGATAAAAGGTTTTGCGGTTACAAATGTCCCACCGAATATGAAAGCTCGAGTTTGCTACGTAGCAGCGATAAACTGGACAATAAAAATGAAGATAAATCCCGCTCACCAATACACACACGAATTCGTACATATACAGACTAACACACTTGTCCGTGTGTTACACGTGTATACGTATACACGGACACAAACCAAAGCTGCTCTCTTTTTCGACTATTATTACTCGTCCAGTGCTCACAAATCATCAAAGTAAAGGAGATAGAGGATGACAGGCCGAGAGAGTGAGAAGATAGCAAACAGAAATGGACAACCCAGCATCGAATCTAGTTCACTTAATTACTGTTCAGTTCAATCTAACTCATTTCCGACAAATTCCATATATTATTTATTTTTTGTGAAATCTTCTTTGTTCATTTGAATACATTTATGATTTAGCACATACGTATGTATATTTTCATATAATTACTAACAAAGAGGACTAGTTTAATTTTGTAAAAATTCACCAACCAAAAAACAAAAGTTTGTAGTTCATAGAAAAGTTGTTTGACTTGTAGAAAGATATTGAATTTACATCATTTGTGATTTTATTAAATATTATTAAATGGATATTATCGGACTAACAAAATTCATCCCTTGACATATCAACTAAATTGATTCCACCTTCCTGTACATGTTCTAAAAATTATAATAATACCCCCACTTCAAAAGGTGATACATTGCGTGTATCACCGCCACTCAAAGAGTTAAACAATTACATTTTTTTTATTATGTCAAAGTATATTTATTTTACAATCTATTCCTGTGAAAAATAAATATCCGACAGTTGACATTTGTTTTTAGTAAACATTCCAATTAAAGTTTTTATCATTATTTTCCTTCATTTAGTTTGTTGGTTAGCATGTTAACTATTACATATAAACAGATTTTGAAAAATTGAAATAAAAAATAACAATATTTACGAAATTATTCTAAAATTAAACCTAAAATTTTGTAAAGAAAGGTTGAAATTTTAAATTATTTTTCAAAAATAGTTATGAATTATTGAAGAATATATTGAAATGAAATGTGATAAAAGAATAATGTGGATCCGATAGGAATATCAAAGAGTCGCACTAATTTCCTTCGTTTCCTGATATGAACACGGCGGATGCCGACAAAGCTTTTCCTTTGTAGCAACGAAATCTTCGGAACGAAATTGTCGTCCGAGGAAGCGAGTAGGACGGTGAACGGAACACAGAATGGGCTCCAATTCCAACTTTGTGTATTTTTTTTTTCATTTCTATTTACCCATTACGAATAGCAATTTGCGTATGCATCTCGCAATTGGATTTAATCCAAACCAAGATCTTATTTTCCATTGCAATATGCATATATACATATTTTGTTGTTTTCTTTGATTGCGTTTCTCGCTATTTCATCGCAGCTACGTTTTTTTTTCGCCTAACGTGTGTGTATGTGTGTGTGCACAGTGCAAGTTTTCAATTTGAGCTTTACTACCTGAAATTCTATTATCCTGTGAAGAGGAGGCGCCACCTGAGTAAAGAGGGACTTCCCCTGAATCTAACCTATAAAGGGAGGAATGGGAAGGCGCGAGGAAAGCCCACTGGAGTTTTCAATTTTCAATGAAACAGGAAACGAGATGCGGATGTTTTTACGGTCGCCCGCGTCACCGTGAAATACGTCCTCAGACGAGCCCTTATGAAAACCACAAAAAATATAAATAAATAAATAAAAATACACGATGAGAAAAAGGGGAAAGAAAAGCGACAAAACTGTTTACACACAATATCATTTCCTTGGAATGCATGAACGTAAAGCGCGTTTTATTAGTGAATAAACGTGAAATATGTTTGCAAAAATATTTTTTTTCTATATATATATTTTATATTTGTGTTAGGTAAAATCACGGAAGTATTATCGCTTGTTTTCGACGAAGACGCGAAATTTGTAAAGTTACAGATTGTCAGGCACCCCGCGCATTCGTCACGCCGGGCGAGAATTTTTGACAAGCTAATGGGAGTGTCATCAGTCAAGTGAGGCTACGAACATAATGCGCGGTTGTCAGTGGGATACATTAGGCGTGCAATGCAGTAAGGAGACGAAGAAGAAGAATCAGAGAGAAGAAGAAAAACAAATGGGGAAGCAACGTGCCCGTATCTTTAAGGTGACTGCGAAAAATCACCAAATTCCCATCTCGTTTTCTCGTCATCATTTTTTTTTTCTGATTCGAATGTGAACCTAATCATTTCCAGGTGAATCAACAGTAGTTTACAGGGATTTATGTAATGCTCGTAATTTTCCTACTATATAATTATAAACAAAATTATATAACGCGAAGGCGACATGTATTAAATTGAATTAAAACTAATTTGAGAGGTGCAATATGTTAAAAAAGTAAATTAAAAAAGGGTTTGAGAACTTACACTTTTAATACTGCAATCATTAATTACAAAAATTAAATTGTAAAAATAGAATACAAGAGTTGCGAATTACAAAAAAATAGGAATGGAATAGGTTATAGGTTATGAAATCTTATTTTTATGTTTATTAATAATAATAATTTTTATTGCATCAGTCGTTCAAAAAAAAAACATATACAGTAATAAAAAAAACAAAATAAATATAATTAAAAAAAAAACGTTAATTGATAGAAAGGGCTATTGACCATAATTCTTTCTGCCCGATATGTTTGTGGTGCTCACTCCAGCCCGCTTATATGACGTTACCTACAAGCCACTCCAGCCCGCAGCTGGTATTCCGGGAAGATCTGATAAGGGCTCTATCTGGATAGGGTATATAAGCGGCAACATATCTGTATCTGCTCTCTCTTCTCTTATTTTCTGTCTTCTCTTCCGCTACTCTTGTGTCATAATAACATGTAAGTTTCTCTGTATTATCTCGTGTGTATTCTCCATGTTGGCTCTCGGGCCTCGGACTCATTATACTGTAAGAAACCTTTGTGACATATGTATCTTATGTATCACACTGTTCAGTCTCAACTTGTTCTGTTTCACAATACAGTTGATTCAAATTAATAAGATTGTTGTTAATAGTTCTGGTACCATCGGCAACAATACTCATTTCTTCAGTCTCAACTTGTACTATTGTACAACCCAAGTGATCTGAATTGCCAATAATTTTATTACTATCGTCATCAATATTCATTTCATCAACAACTGCATCATTCATAAGATTTTCTGTCAACATTGGATAATCGTATGTTAAGAACTTCGGTCTCTTTCTGTACTTTTCAGAAAAATGAAGATTACATACTTTCTTAGATTTCCTTATATACTGATTGTCCATATCTTTCAGTGAATTGTTACTTGTAGCAACTTTCCACTGCTCAAATAACAAAGAATCAATAGGTGGAAATGATCTCAACACTATTTTGTCTCCTTGTTTTGTAAAACATCCTTCAACACAACAAGTATAAACCATTCTAATATAGAACGTGCATTAATTGTACATACATATTTATATAAATAATAATGAAAAACTGTTACTTACTTGCTCACTGTAGTTGCTGTCACCAAATGTAAACACAAAATGTAAACAACACACCAACATGGCCGAAAGCATAAATTTGAAAAGTATACGAATGGTTCCGAATTCATCCGATTCTTCTGTAAGTTAATTATACCAACCTAAAGGAAACAAAATAAAAGTGTCGAGCTTTGCCGTATCCCGTTGAACCCCCCTGGACCCACTCCAGCCCGCAGCTGGTATTCCGGGAAGATCTGATAAGGGCTCTATCTGGATAGGGTATATAAGCGGCAACATACCTGTACCCGCTCTCTCTTCTCTTATTTCCTGTCTTCTCTTCCGCTACTCTTGTGTCTTAATAACATGTAAGTTTCTCTGTATTATCTCGTGTGTATTCTCCATGATGGCTCTCGGGCCTCGGACTCATTATACTGTAAGAAACCTTTATGACATATGTATCTTATGTATCACACTGTATTGTAACTAGTCATGATCTACAAATAAACATAACTACGAGCATCTCCAAATGTTTATTATTACTTACCTAGTTCTGTCACACTTTCGCTGCTTGTCGCAGATTTTTTTATATTTAGAAATTCAGACATTTGTAAGCCACCACTGTCGTATCCAGGGGACCGTCAGTTGCTAGTTAATAAATTCGTCGTTGGAATACAGATGACATATGATGAGATCTCCTACATTTATGAACGTTTAAATAAAACTGCTTGAGCGACATCTATTATTTAATATTAATACTAATTTAATAACATTAACAACAACAAAATAAAACAGCGTTGTCACGTTTCTTAACATTTATTGAATTATTGCTATGTTAAAAATTGTAGTATCAATAATAACGAATTGAATAAATTGTAAAAACGTTTCACAGAATTGTGTCAATTCAACTTCAAATTATTTTTCGTCCAAAAATAATATTAATTTATTTTCAACATTCTCCAAAACTTACTTCTTGTAGTGTTTTTCATCCCAATTTTTATATTTGTATGAAAATTTAATTATGTAACTACGAAAGCGACATCTGTAATGTAAGAAACGTTAATGCGTTTTTCATCCAGAATTGGAATTTTTTTTGTAATAGAAGCAACATCACTTCAATTAATCAATAGTTTGTAACGGTACAGAAAAAAAGTTTTTTTTAAATTTACTTACAAAATTAACAGGCGAAAATGTATAAGGATTTTTAGAACAGAAAAAAAGGTTGTTGTTTTTTATTATTATTTTTATTTAAACCTTCCACCAATATTATTATAGAAAAGTAAACAATTTTATTCTCTTTGGATTTGAAGCGTTGAAAGTAATATGTTAATTTGAAGAGAAATTAATTGATTTATAATATTTTACTGTTATTATTTGATTATTTTTATTGTGTGATTATTTGTTGATTGCTTTTAATTAAGAGAATGTAAATATCGCGTAATTTCCTAAACATCTTCCGGATTGAACCCTAACTCAGAAGATGGTGATGAGTGCGAATACTCCGTAAAGTAGGGCGCAAGGATACATGACGAGCGGCTGTTGGTGGTCCATGCCGAGAGCTGTCACGAACAGTTTTGAAGCGGAGAGACTGCACCAGAATATCGCTATGGAAGTCAGCACGATGCCAATGTACCCCCTGCGAAGCAAACAAAGGATTAGACCAATTGCGTTACGCAAGTGACGAGGGGATGGCCTATACTCACTGCAAGCTTAATACAACATTGATGCCGGACAGACCGACCATAGGAAGGATGCAGTATCCTAGCACAGTGACGACGGTTCCGAAAGAAACTCCGCTGGTGGACATGAGACTGAGGAGCGCCCAGATGGACAGGCATCCCAACACGCCTATCCCGTAGATGTAGCTGAAGTGCACTTTACCAGACTGAGAAGAAAAAAGTAAACATTAAAGGCACAGCCAATTGTCGCCAACGAACATAAATTAGATCTTTTGTACGACTCTTTCCACTTGAACGTGTTTGTTTTTCCTTCCCCCATTTTATATATAAAGGTATACGAAACTCGTAGATTTCGCAGGAGAAATTCGGGTTTACTAAGCGTGTTTACAAGCTATTTACCAGCAATAAAAACGCCCCGAAGGTTAAACAGAAAACCAGGGGCCCGGCGAAATCCGTGTCCTGAACGGCCGCAGCTTCTGGAGTCCGGAACGGGTTCAAAACGGTCAGGGTCTGCAAACAAAAAATAAATAAGTAAAAAATCTTGAGTTACAAACAAAATATATATATACGTTATATGTATATGGATGAAGGAAGGTATAGAAAAATCCTGGGTGGATGAACATAAATGTTCATGAACACGGGGATCGGATATAACGAGGATGTAGTATTCGGTTGAAGGTGCGCTTTGTTTCCGCCGTTTTGTGAGCCTGACGTAAAGCGATCCAGGCAAGTGCATTGCTTCAGACGTTTATGAAACGTTATGTACATGGAATTTCTGTTAAAGTTCACGTTCACTTCCAGCTAGTGCTCAAGACAGCTGAAGGAAATATATGTCTTTTCCAACTCATTTCTGGGATAGATTCAATTAGGGTTAATCAGGTTATACTGATTTCAAGTGGAATGTAGTACTTTCAATTTAATCAAATTGAAGTCGTAAAACTGAAAATGTAATACTATGCATGATGTGGATCAGTTGTACCAATTACTATTTTCATAGTATGCAATTGCAGCTATAAATTTTATATTAATCATCAAGACATCAGAATAGCAGTTGGTATACAAGCATAGAACAGAGAATATTTCCCAAATCAATAGGAGGACGATGTATGCAGCTTTACATATTTACTTAGAAACACAAAACTTTTCTTTTGGTAATAGGAGTAAAAGTTATCAAATTGAATGAAATAATTTAAAAAAATAATTAGATATAAACTTAATTTGGACGCAAATAATACAAATCATAATATTAGATATGATTGGTTTGATAATTCAACAAATATACAAATTTATTTTTTTCTAATTGAAATTAAAATTGCTAACGCCAAATTAGCAAATTTAACAATTAGTCTGCAGAAAAATTAATTGAAAAATCATACTGATAAATTAGTCAATAATTTAAATTAAGTAATGGAAAATATATTTTTTTTTTACAAAATAATTTTATGTTAAATAAATATGGATTATTTATTTCACATTTCATTTAAATAAACAAACCATGTATACATATTTTTAAACTAATTTTAGTTTGTATATATGCAACTTCTTCTACACCACAGACATGTAGAAGAACATTTTCTATAAGCAAATATTGTGTAATCGACGTTAGAGCCATCTATGATCACTCCTTCACAATTTTTTTTTTAAATTAATTTTCTATTAAATTCAAGCATTTTTTGAGAAATAAATTAGTTGTTTCAATTCACAAATTGTAATAATTAAATTATTCTTTAAATTTAAAACTAAAATAATAAACATGGTCTAGGTATACAATTTTATTAAAATAAATATCTGATGAAATAGATATCTGTAAACAAAACAGTAGTCTATATTTCACGTAAAATCAATTTTCTGAATTGTACCCTTATGCCAGAAAACAATCCATAATTTCGTAATAATTAATATAATTTTTTAAATAAATTTATTTATATATAAAAACGAATTTATATGTATTTTCAAACAAATATACTCGGCTCTATACGAAAATAGTATTCTACAGTGGTAACAATCAATAAACCCTAAGATTATAGAGAGCGATCGTCAGATGGCGCTAGTGGTTTCGTTGTCACCCCAGTGAAAATTTCAGTACCAAATTTTTCTTTATTCAGCTTTCAAATGTAATTCGAAAAGTTGGAGACCGAAAAAAAAAACTGAATTTCCATTTATTTTTTCTTGGAAGAAAGTAGACGTGGAACACTCCGATAAGATATTCAAGCGCATCTGAATATTCAGCTGCATTCAACAACTTGGGGCGACAGCTTCTGACTACCGCATCCGGCGCCAACCAGCGCTATCTGAGACGTGAAATTTATTCCAAAAATAAAAGAGAAAAACAGGAAATATATTTATATATATAGACAGAGAGTAACAGAAAATGATAAAAGAAAATGGATTTTTGTATAATAAGAGAATCTTTTTAAAAAATATAATCTGCACTTGCTAATGTCGAAGAAAGATGTGCAGTTGGATTAGATAACAAAATCGGTTCAAGATTTCGATCCGGTAACTGTGATGTAATAGCAATCATCATCCGGCACATAGGAAACGTACAGTGATTGTTGAATTTGGGTTACTAAAATGTAATTTGAGCTATAAATTACGGACGGCCGCTGCTCTTCCTTCCAGGTATCATAAAACTTAATTAATTGCCCATCGGTTTTGCACCGCGTCAGATGACTAAAGGTAATGTTTGTTCCACTTACATGGCTTCACTTATTTTTAATAAAAATGTTATCAATTGGTGTTTACTAAACAAATTACTACTATATTAAAAAAAAAATGTAATTTTTTGACACGAAATGAAAAAATTATTAATATTCAATTTTGATTTACAAAAAAGTGATGAAATTAGTCTGAAGAATTGATTAAAATCATTAAATAAATATTTCCAAATAAAAATTATTTGTATAAAAACATTTGTAAATGTTATGAAGTTATGTTTCTTTAAGTTTTGAGAAAATAATAATAGAATTTCATATTATTTAATTATATTATTATTATTTAACTTTATACCTAAAATTTCATAATTTCATGAAAATTCTCAAATATTTACATTTAGGGCGACTAATAGTCAATTTAAAAACTTTTTTGTTGTTTGAAATTAAAAAAAAAAAAATTTAAACTGATGACCACTAATATTTTCAAATATTTAGAAAACAAAATTGGCTCAAAAGGAAATAAGTAAATTGCATAATTTTATGACAATTTTCAAATATTTATAACATTTTGTATAATTTTAAATTGTTATCGAAATAATCTATCACACATATTTAGATTTTTTCCTGTATAACGTAACTTCAAACGAAATTCTGAAAATAATCATGATACACAAAATTAGCGAATAAATGAATTTAAAACTGACAGAAGTATAGCTAAAGGAAATTCAATATTGTAATAAAAACTTTCGCATTTTCCATCATCATTGTGCGCGCAAGATCTGTCTCCAGTTACCTCGCGCCTGGAAACGGAAAATGGAACAATGCGAACGGTGCATTCGTCGCGAATCGATCGTCTTACATAATTTGATGTCACCGGGAATAATTCATTGCATAAGTTTTATCCTCGGGACTCGAGTAAAATAAAAGTTGTCCCGGATAGTAGTACTGAGGATCGTCCCACAGGCGCTGTTGCACAAGAAAGAAGTAGAGAAAAAATGTAAGAAGGCCAAGGAAAGTTTTCCTTTTCTTCTCTCTCCCTCTCTCTTTCTTTCTACATACACTTATACTTTTCCCTTGTGTTGTAAATAATCCAATTGCCAACGGCAATGTTTTTCCGCGTATAAATAAATACTCGAATAGTAGGGACGAGGTGCACCTTCGAGCAGCTGTGGGTCATGTGTCGAATTACCACTTTATCCTCATTTGAGTCGGAGCGATACAAAACGCACGGCGATTGGGAGGGGTTGGAGCCTGCCTTTTTCTTTTCGGTCGTAAAATATAAAGACCTGGAGGTATTTATTTGCAAAAGGTTCAGTACAGTTCACTTCACTTCAGTACAGTAGAGTACAGTTTCGTTCCTTTTTGGCTTTCCTCCCCCGGGTCCTTTTATTGCTTTCGCTGCAACGGAACGCCAGATTTTCCGGACGACCCTCGGCCACTAAATTATTAGCAATGAATAAATGAAAACATAGAGGGTGTCGGAATTACATGCACTACATCCTATATCTCTCTCTTTCTCTCTCTTTCTCCCTCATACAGAGAATTGACACGATCCTACACAATTTTCGACGTACATTTGAATAAATGATCCCGCATGTTCTCACCCACTTTCGCAACTGCATTATATTATTATATTGGCAAATAAATGCACATGTACGGCGCTGTTTGCATCAATCACAATTAACAGCTGTAATTACGTTTTCGATTTGCGGCCGCAGCATCCGACGTCCGCATACATCAGCTCATATTCCAATAAACGGTCCGCAACGAACGGCGGTTTGGCATAAAAAAAATCAAATTGTTCGGAAAATAATAGCAACTTCATTAATCGAAATTAGTAAATCTGATGCAAATCAACCCACAAACATCGAAATCCGCGGTGGTTTACAACGACAATCACGGTAATTACAGATTTTTTCAGTATATTTTTTATGTAAATTTCGATTGACGCCTAATTTGGTAAGAAAATTTACGAAAAAAGAAGTAACAAATGGGATTGAAAATTAACAGACCTCAGTTAAAAATATTTTTATACATCCTACGATATCCAACTATAGGGATCTGCCTATAACTATATAAATAATTTATTTAGTGATTTTTTATGTTTATTCATAAATTATTGAATATTTAACTGTGATATTTTAGTTATTATTGTTTAATTTTAATTTCAAAATTAAGTAGAAAAAGATTTTGAAAAAAAAAAAATTAATAATATTCATTTTACAATTGTTAATAATAAATATTTAAATACAATATATTTGTGTTTATTTTTCAATTCTAATTGAAGCGTTCGTCGTTGTTGGATCAAGAATTCCATTAGCGTATGGACAAATAGGATAAAAGGGAATACCAATAATATTCGAGCATCACATTAGGGCACATCGAAGAGAGAGATCGTCGGACAAACAATGGTAATTGAAGATGATGTTTTCGGCGTTTGCTAGCATATACGTAAGTTCAAATGTGATATGATGTGCATTGGCCTCTCCTCTTCCAACATTTACCGCATAAGCAAACGCGAGTCCATTACCATTTCAAAGCACCGCACTGCACCATATTTACATATCAATAATGCTTCAGAATGTTACAGCCACCCACCTCCTCTCTTCAACTTCAATGCGAAGATTTTTCAACGCCACGCAAACTTCAATAATTCAAATTGCCAGACCCAATATATTCAAGATGCCCTAATAACAAACATTCATCCCAAAAATATTTATAGATACAATTATTCATGTTCAATTACCACTTGTTACATATTTCTATTGTAGATTTTAATTGGATTTCATTCTATACATTTTGACAAACAAATAATAATCTCCATTCATTCATTTATTTTTCCAACGTTTTGTGCGGCGATTGATTATCGTCATGTTGCACGTCCGAACTCAAATACCACGTTTATGTAATGTAATTTAATGTAATTTATAATATTAATAATAATTGCTTTTGGATAGGATCGGGGAAACGAAATCGCGATTGGAAATAAACGGCAGTAATTGAATAACACCGAGGGTTAAGTGTATTACGGTTATTGCGATTAACAGCCTGAACCTGGTGCATATTACACGTGCAAACATGCACCGTGTAAACCGGAAATCCAATCGCAATTACACGTCAGTGTTGCATTTGGTCCTCCCCTGCTGCTGCTATTGCTACAACCAACCGCAAACTTAATGCAAGTAAATACTTACAGATGCGCCGGGTTTAATTGATTACCTTAACAATTACCTTTTATTCCTACTTACAACTGCAGTTATTATTATTCTCTATTGAAAAAATATCTTTCTATTAAATTTGCGTAAACGCTAGTGTTAAAATTAAATATTTTAATGAGTTGTTTTTATTTACAATCTGCCACAATCTAAGAATAAGTAGATTAATGCAGAATATTCAAAAGAAAATACAGGTGCAAAACAGTAAATCTATAAAATAGTATCAATTTTGACTTATGCAGGGTGGGCCAACTCTTATAGACTGTTATAAAATAGATACAAATTTTGTAATTGTATTTTTTTTTTATTTTTTTTAGATAGTTTATTACAATTTTTCTGATATAAGTATGGAAAATAATATCAGTTAAATCAGTAGTCCCGTGCTCAAGAACATGTTTTATTCTATTTTATTTACTGTGGTGTATTCTCTTTAGTATTCATTTATGTTTTTAATATATTCTGAATCCATTTTTTTTATTTTCTCATTATTAAGCTGCATTTTTATAAAAGACCCAATGTAAATACTATTTCATATTTAGATTTAAAAAAAAATGAGTTTAGTGGTCAATGAGTTTAGATTCAATATTTTGAGTTTAGTGGTCCATAAGGTCAAAAAGGTTGGGGACCGTTGATTTAAATGACCTACATTTTCTTGTTGACACGTAATGACTCTTTCTAATGCATTTCTGACTCCAAATTTAATATTTCTTTACAAAAACCGTCTTTACGATCAACCACCCTCATAATAAGAAATCATGTGTCGTTAAATAAATCGGTGTTATCAATTTTTGGGCCAATTTTGAATGGAAACATCTTCAAATAAAGTTTCAGTATTCATCTTAGCGAATAGCACGTCGACGAGTAAACACAAATGTATCATCGTTGACACTCTGTCGTACAGCCACTACAGCTTCTACATTGCATACAGGTCGATGAACATATCATTGTTGATGATTACGACAATCTATTATATTTTCATTCTTTTAACAGTTTTTTTGTGGTTTTTGTTTATAATTTTTTTCGTACGTTTGAATCTGAAATCATATTTGTTGGATTATAATCATGATCAGAAAAATGCAGTCTTTACTTCCCATTTTATAATATGTCGCATATTTAAAAGAATCTGAGACTTCCAAAAAATATTAGAGACTTACACTTTTTCGCATTTAAAACCTTTTATTTCATCAGACCGAGCAGAAGGTTTGATGTGTTGGTCTTTCAAATCACTCAAAACTCCATACAAAATCTTATTCTACAATTATTAAAAATAATTTCTTCTTTTTTATACCTGATCAACCTATTAGAAACACTTTTCGACTGTGTCAGTTATTTTTCTGATAACTTTTATTTTTACTTCATTGCCATTGGAATAGATTTCTATCATTAAAATAGCATTTATAACATCAAATACAAAGAAAGTACTATGGAATTTGTATAATGTAGTTCTCTCACCTGGAGTTATAAAACTATATTGTAATACCCAACTAATACTGCTATGCATCTTTGATTTTAATCATGCACGTTTATAATTGAACCTATTTATTTCATAAACCATAAGGAAATTGCTACTTTTATATTAATTTTTAATTTTAAGAGAATAAATATAGATAAGTTTTCAACCGCCCAAATTGACTGGTCTCGGTAGGTCAGCCAGCTAACGTATATTTGTTAATTACTACAATTAATTATATAAATTCATTTTCTGAAAATTTTCTAATTATTTTAAGTGGGAGCTGTTCAAAAATTAAACTGCGCTCGGTTTTTTTTATAAAATTCTATAATTTTGACCCGTTCTTGCACAAAAATAAAAACTCAAAAGTAATAAATATTTGAAAACAGTCAGTCGAAGTTGGCCCACCCTAATTTTGTTTTGCTGATTTTATTACTTAATTCTTATTTTTGTAATTGAAAAAAAAATATCTTTTTATTTCTTACGATCCAATTAAATAGTAACGTTACGTTCATGACAATCTATTATATTTTCATTCTTTTAACAGTTTTTTTATGGTTTTTGTTTATAATTTTTTTCTTACGTTTGAATCTGAAATCATATTTATTTATTTCATAAACCATAAGGAAATTGCTTCTTTTATATTAATTTTTAATTTTAAGAGAATAAATATAGATAAGTTTTCAACCGTCCAAATTGACTGGTCTCGGTAGGTCAGCCAGCTAACGTATATTTGTTAATTACTACAATTAATTATATAAATTCGTTTTCTGAAAATTTTACTTATTAATCGAATTTAAAAACAAAATAACTTTAACAAGTAAATTATGAGTACTATTAACTCATTTGTTATATCTAATTCGAATTATTAAATTCACATTATTAAAATATCGTTACTTTCTCTAAATAAAATAATAAAAAATATAATTTAATTAAATTATAATAATTAATGAACTAAACGTCGTTTATTTTTCCAATTAAATAGATTGCAAATATAATTGGACGTTAAATAAACAAAGAAAATTGGAAGAAAAAAAAATACAAAATAGTAAAATGTTCATTTACTAATTTTAATATTCTATAGATGAATTATAATGTTTATTGCGTCAGTCGTACACAAAAAAACATATACAGAATTAAAAAGAACTAAATAAATATATATAATTTCAAAAAAGTCTATCATTTATTTTATATGCATTTTTATATAAATGCTTGTAATTTTTATAAATTGTTTGAAGAATTTATTTAATCTATAGTTTGCTTTCAACAATTGTAGTGATGTTGATGCTGACTGGTGCGGATATAGGACTTAGTGATCAAGAAATAAATCAAATTGGCGTAAATATTGTTATTACCCGGCGCATCCACTACGTTCCCTCGCCTTTCTTTTCACAGTTAAACGTTATAAAATCGAAGCGTTCGACATTCGAAAAGACATTTATCGTGCGTTCGTTTTCTCTCCTACCCTTCCAGAGAATGGGGTTGAAAAGTGGTGGAGGAAAGAAGAAAGAAAAAAAGGTATCCTGCCCTTAGCAAAACACATTATTGGCTTTTGGCAGGTTTTCGGTATAATTCCGAGTGAAACGGCGTATCCATAAAGGTTAACAATGTAGTAGAGCACACGGAGAGATATTCAAACACTGCCGCCGTTTCCGGTCCATTACTGCCAACTGTGTGAGTGTGTGTAGGAAAAGGGCCGTTGTTTCCGTTTTTGGTCTGCGAGATAAAGGGGAGGCCATGGAATGTCCACCGGCGGCACTGAGTAGCTCATTTCGCAGACCGTTACCTCCTCGCTCTCTTTCTCTAGAGCAAAGGATACCGTCGCTCCGGAGAAAATGGCTTCGCGGAGAAAAAGGGTGGCAGGATTTATTTTTCCTCCTTCGCTTTGCCCCCTCTTTAATAAGGAACGTACACACGAAGCACCGTCGCGGGACTCCTGATACGAAGGACGAGGAGGACCTTTAACCTGGATTTTGCGGTGATAACAATTAACTTTCTTAACACCCGCTGCAAACAAACGACCTCTTAAACCCGCAGCCGCTATTCCGGAATAGAAGTAGAATATAATAATAAGAAAACAAATTTTATACAATTAAACAAACGACCACTTGTTTTATTTAAAAATCACCGCGCATTAGCCTATTCAGTTAGTTTAAAATACCTTCATAAAAAATTAACAGTAAAAATGTATATGTAGTTTTACTATTATTTTTTTAACAATGGTTCCAGAGAAAATACGAATGGAAAACGACATCAACAAGTTCAAAATAAAAATGAAAAAAATCGTTTCTAATATGATCAAATAATCAATGGTAATTAAAGAAAACAGTATTAAATATTTATGGCATCACAAAACTTTAAAAGTGGATTAAATCAAATAGAACACTGGTTAAAATGGCGAATTAATGTCAACGAAACGAAATCGACTCATGTCACCTTTACGATGAGGAAGAAAACGTGTCCTCCAGTAATAGAAATTCAACACAAACATACAGACTTAAAAAGTGCAAAATTCTAGACCTACCACATAGATTTAATTAAATGACAATATATTAATTTACACAGATGGATACTGTTGAGTTTTTCATCTTCGTTACATTTATACCGCTAAATAAATTGCTTACAGTTCTTCTATAGAAAGATTATAAATAAAAGTAGAAGTTATAAAAAAAATATTTATGAAAATAATAATATCAATTTTCTCTTAAAAGTATTTTAAAATAAACACAATATATTCAACATAACTTTACATCTACAAAAAAATGAATTTACTTTAATCATATGCATAAACAATTTTCTTAAATTTTCAACCGACTGTACGTCGCTTCTTACGAAATAAAAGATAAGAATGAAAGAAAAAATATCAAGAAAAATATAGTTTATAATTTTTTGTTGTATGCAAAGTTTTCGCTAATGCTATTATTCTTGTGTATATTTATACTATTTTTTTGTTAATTTTTTTTCGTTCCTTCGTCCCTTTTTCGCAGAGAAGTTTATGAAAGTTTCGCATGCAAAAAAAACATATAGCTGCATGTGCACGCGAAACTTAATGAAGTTTTCTCCCAGTTTTCCCATTTCGTTCAGGATAAACGTGTGTAAAAGGCAGCTTCATTTTCTTATTATATTACATGCACAAATGTATATCGACAATAAAATGAGAAAAAAATAGGCGAATCCACTTTATAAATAATGAACGATTCATACGAATTAGAATATATAAATTATAATAACATTGTGATTATATTTTCACATAATGTTTTCATTATGAATTTCGTTAATTATCGTATTTAATGTGTAATATCAATAAAATAATAATATGTAATAATAATATTATACTGTAAATGGTTTTGTCATCGAAATTTATTTATCAAAAAATATATGAAATTTTATATAATTATTTGTTCAACAAAGAAATATTGTTATAAAATTATTTTATTTGAAATACTTTAAATTTATTATTAATAAATATAATAATTATATTATAAAATTAAAACAGAAAAGTTGAAATATTTTTGATATTATGTTAAAGTTTGAATTTAGAAACAAATAGCTTGTTTTTGTATTTTTTTGTGAATAATTTATTCTGCTTGCTTCTGTGAAAATCCCTTTTTTGTAGAGGTAAGGAAACAGAGTTAGGGAGTAAAAACGCGACGAGAAAAAAATTTGCAGGAAAAGCGGTAGAAATAATCCGGCTGTGTTTATGTGCGCTGCAAATTGCGATGAAAGTTTTTTCGAACGTGGTGTCACGTATGGCAAAGTTTAAGGGTTGAAGTGCAGCAAACAATTCCTGCTGGGCGGTGTCCATTCGCAGAATGACGTTCCTACCATTATTGGTGGATGGATGAAGAAGTGCTGTAGCGGCAAGTGGTGGCTGTGGAAACGATGGAGGATTTTTTTTTGAGAGTGGGGGATGTGTATTCGCGTCGTGACCGGACTTCAGATCGTCACGATTCCAAAGTACAAACAGGCCGGCAATAACATCCTGGTCAACCGAAATGAGCTACTTGCTTGGAATCATTCCGGGCGAATAATATCGCTGTCGTGAAAGTCTCTCCGCCACCGTCGCCGCCACCCGCAAAAACATATAAAATATGTAACGTCCGTGGAATATTAAGTAGGCCAGGATACAGCGCCACGATCGGAAAACACCCCCCAGATCATCTTCGTACCAACCTAACTGCATCACCAGCGCCATCTATGCATTAACAATCCCAAAGTCCTGACTTGACATTACATTCGCCTATAAACATAAGTTACAATTTCATTCCATACAAATCACCAAATGTATCATTAAGCTAATATCAAAAGAAACTGAAAATATGTATCCCCTTATCCTCCAACTTAATGTGTCTTAAATGTGATAGAAAAATACGAGATATTATTTGACGCAAATGTTTTCTTTCCGTATGATCTGTTTTGTGCGAAGTACACCTATTCCTCGTTTGATACGGTATATTACGGTTACACGGTAACATTTATTTATTAATTTATTTTTGTTTAAACAGTGTAAAAGCGAAACGATGTAAATAAAGTAAATAAAACGCGTAAATCGAGTACACTGTACAAGAGATAAGGTGCATCCAAAATCATTAATTATCAGCTGTAAAAATTTACAATTTCCAACTATATAAATTACTTCACATATCGTACAAAAAAATCACTCTACGACGTAGAGTCTACGTGTAGTATGTAGTATTAAATATGGTAGAAATATAAAAGCGATGACTTTGATTTGTCGTAATAAATATTAAAAATTAAATGGTACGTAAATAATTCTCAAAAGTAAATAAGTTTGGGGAATAATGCTTTTACAAAGACTGTCTGGAATATATTTTTAAAACTTGATTAAGTACATTTTTTCGAAAATTTTCAAATTATAAGTGATGAAATAAAATAAAGTAAAGTCGATTTTTTAACAAAGTAAATAATTGAACCCTGAAACACAAAAAAATAAGTTAGTAGTTTGACTGTGAACCGGAAGAATATTTATACAAGTTAAACAAATTAACACAGTATTAATAAATTTCGAATAAAATGTACAAACATCAAATACATTAGGAATTACTTATTTAAATACATATTAATATAATCACTGCAATAATTACAGAAATAATTCTTTACGTCCAATATTCTTTATTGGTCAGTAAGACCTACGATCAATAGCCCTTTGTAACAGATCATTTTTTTTATCTATTACAATAAATGTTGCTGTTGTTATTCTTTATTTTCTACTAGGAATAAGATTGACTTTATTCAATTGACTGTTTGCAAATACAATTTAAAATAGAATTTTAAACTTTTTAAAAAGTGTATTTTCAAATTATTAACGATGAATTCAAAATCTAAATGAAAAAAACATTTTATATGAAATACCCATTAGTCCTAAATTAACCAATAGAAATTGCTAAATAAATAAGATAAGATTCTAATTTTGAAACTTTTACTATGAATCTTATCATCTTTCTTGATCTAATATTTTCTGATATTTACAAATAATTTTTAATAATTACAAAAATAATTAATCAATGTTTCTTATTTTATGTTATTTTTTTAAATTTTACATTATAATTGTACCCATTTTTTTGATTTATCTAATAATTTAACAAAAAATCAATGCGAAACAAAAAAAACTTGCTCCTTCTAAGTTCTTTTAATCACTTTAAAGTAAAAAATAATACCACGCCCAAAAAGGCTCGACATTATTGCGTAACCATGTCGCAAAACAAATGACACATAAATTGAAAGAGTTTTTGTTAATTGATGAATGCTGCGAACGATTTCGAAAAATTAATCGTTATATATTTGGGAATTGTGAATCATCATCCGGTGGGCTGCACATGTGTGCGTTCGATTGAAGGATTGAAGTGAGGGTTGTGGGCTATCCCACCAAAATTGATGGGATTTAGCGGTGAAGATTTCAATTACTTTTGTTATACCAATCTGCGTTCCAATCCCCCGCACATACAAACACACATATGCCATCGCTGCTGCTCCCTATTTTTCGTTTTGCGCACTAATATTTTCGTTTTTTTTTGTTTTGTTCACTTTATGTTTCCTGTTCATCGTGTGCGTGTGCACGAATGGAAATGGACACAGGCAAAATTGGAGGCAGCATGGCGATGACATGTACACTGACCACAAATTCAGTGGTTTAATATTAATGTAACTCCATTGTTTCAAAAACAAACCTCGTTTATTTTTTTTTCAATGCTAACCATTTTATATTTGAGTATATAAAAAACCATACTAACTAAAATTTTATGTATATTTTTTGAAAATACAATAATATTTTTTTAATAATAATATTTCAACAGTTGTACATAAATAAATTAAAAAATATTTATATGAAAAATAATTAACTGTTACAAAAGCCCTTATTCGATTTTTTTAATATTTTGATGCTGTTGCCAAGATTAACATATTTAGCAAACGTTAAATATTTCAGGATTTTGGGAATGATGCAAATTTGTGGAAACCCCTAATGGAAATTCCATCTATTAACATTATCTGCTGTTCGTCATTAAACAAATGTGTACTAAGTATGTGTGTATTCGGAGTGAAGGAACCCTCGGCCATTTCGTTAAGTGAATCACTCAGCTGCTCACCCTCGCATCGAGGGGGTGAAGGGCTCAGCGGTTTCCCTCGATCTGCACTCCTTCCGAATGCATGCAAGTACAGCTGTTTCACAAAACATTTTCTTCTTCTACTTCTTGCTAAACTTCAACCTCTATTAACGAACGCGACGCTAAATCGAAGGGGACATGACAAGATTTGGGTCCGTGGGGAAAATAGCAGATTGCTTAGCAAATACAATACAATTGCATAACGTATTTATTTCTTCCCTACATTTTCTATTATCCATCCAATAAACTTACATATCTCACATTTATAATGATAATACCATTTTTTATCAATATTTAAAAAAAATATGTATAAAAATATAAATTTCAATTACTTTATTTATAATTAAAACAAATTATTTACTCTCTTAATATTTGTTAAATAAGAAAACATCAATACCGACGGGTGGATGATTTCTATAGAAATTATTATAATTGTAATTTTATAATTTATTCTGTGGTTCTAAGAAAAAAATGTAAATTAAGATAATTCACATTTCATAAGAACATCGTAAAAGTATACGCATTAAAAATTAAAATTTATGTTAAATTTTTACTGATTTTTCAGAATATTTCTCATATTTACAGACATTAAAAAAGAGAATCAAATAAAACAGTAAAATTAAATATAAACTCTGAAAAAGGAAAAACTCAAAATATGAATAACAATCAAATACACAAAACAAAAAGAAAGTCTAGCACAAAAATAAACAGAAATGGAAATAATATTACTTACATTTTTATCGAATATAAGAAAATGTGTATTATAATTAAATCTGTGGTTTCACAAATCTATTTTAAAATAATTCAAATTTAATAAATGAATTGGAAAAATATAGTCATTAAAATTTTATTAAATTTTCTCAAATTTACAATATCTATTCTAAGAAATTATATTAAATCGTTAATTTCTTTGTAAATTTAACCATTTAATACACCAATTAAAAATTTAAAAAAAATGGTTGTTTTTGGTCAATTATTTTATTACCTATTTCTATTGTACATAACAGAACTTTAACTATTATTTTGAGAAATTTACAAAAAAAAGTATCTTCTACAAAAAAGTATGTAAGCCAAACTGTGCTAAATAGATTTAACTCATCATCTGATATAATTAACCAATCTTCATCACTATTCATGTTAGGAGAAAAATAACCACGCAATAGAGTAGAGAGAGTGGTAGGAATGCAAATACAACGTTTCTCAGCCTAATTGCATATATATTCGGTTGAATATTTTCACGAGTTTACTCTCTCGGGTACGCAGAAAGCATTTAATTTCTCAAAACCGAGTTAATTCGCATCAAAGGGTTAATAATTGCAATTTCATAATTAATTCTGTAGCTTCTGTATTCTGTAAAATACAATATATGATAAAAAATTATTTTTGAATTAAACGTTGTCTAAATCATTGTTTCTCAAAGTGTGGGTCGCGACCCCCAGGGGAGTTCCAGAAAAAATGATGACAGATGGGACGCTATGTTTTTCTACATTATTCGGGAGGTCCTTTAAATTTTTTTTAAGTTCCAAAGGGGAGTCGCGTACCAAAACGTTTGAGAACCACTAGTCTAAAACATTTTTACTAATCTGATTATTTATTATATATTATTACTATTTCGAAAAAGTTTACCTTTTTTTGTACTAAATCGTTTTTTAATGCCATAATTTTATTATCTTATCTAACCCTAATTACCATCCTTATACAATAGTCATTAATATAATCGTCAAACTAATTCCGTATGTTAGATTTTTATATTTCTTCTTTTTTTTCATAAATATGTTCTTCATACAAAAATGCGTTGATTCGGGTTAGTTTCATCGTTAATTTATAAAGTAATGTATTTTTTATGTGGAAATATGTAGATTAAAAACTGATTAAATAATGAATAAAATATAATGTTCACTAATTGTGTTAATGAAAAGTAAGATAGGGCAGTTAATTTGCGCGAAGATTTAATGTGGATGAGCTCAATGAAACCAAATATGTCGGGTAATAAATTAATATTTAATATTTAATCGCAAACTAATCGTTAAAATTGTTTTGCATATACTTTTTAATTTCGTAAAATAAGTTTCCTATATTTTTTTCTAGAAGTATATATTAAATATTAAAGTATTTACAGTAAAATGAAAACTAAAAATTTTCATTTGAAACAGAAAAAATGAATACAATAAATGCGTATGTCCCGGCGCATACATCTAATCATAAGTATGTTTCCTGTATTATTATTGTTTTTTTTAAATAGAAAAAAAAAACGTATTTTTGAGTTGAAAATGTATGGTAAACTAAAACAAATATATTTAAATGAAAAGTTCAGTTAAAAGAAGTTGAAAAACTTTCGTTTACTTATGTTTATATATGAAGGACAGTAGAAATATGCAAATAAATACATGTATTTGTATTATCAAAGACGGTACATTCTTAGATTTTCGGAGATTGTGTGGGGAAAAAAAGATTAGAATAAACTGGAAAAAAGGGGAATAGACAAAGTTGGTTGACTGTGAGGCGTTTGGATTGTATCTTTTGTTATAATGTTGTTTCAATTTTTTTTGTGAATAATTTCAATTAATTTGTGTCTCCTCTTTGATGTCTATGGGCAAATAATTTTAATCTTTTATCCCCTCTATTAAAATGCTTATTTTCAATGCATCCATAGTTTTTGTTTGTTTTGTAGTTGTTTCTATTTCTTGTTTCGTATGTATATGTTTCTCCACTTATTTGCAAATTTATGTTGGTTTATGATATGCATTGGTTAAAATATTTTAAATTGAAATTAACAGGGAACAGAAAATGAAAAAAAAATCATTGACTAAAGGGGATAAACGAAACAAGTTAAAACTTAATTTCGTATTAAAAGTACATGCCTATAATTCTTTTGTACACTAATTAATTGGAAAACTTTTTATATGAAACTGAGTGATTTTAATGCACATAATCGAGCGAATAAATGAAACGTGATGGCCTTTGTATTTTTAACGATTAATTATCCTAAATTACCATGTAACAATAAACAGAACGTACGTAGACACACACAAACACACATACTTTATACCGTATCTCCTTGTTGTTTTGTGTAGCCTCATCTGTGCACGGCTATGTTTGTTCAGCAACAAAACAATGACCTTCTCTCGCTCTCTCTCTCGTTCATTCTCTTTAGATATCATACCTTTCTCTGTCTCTTCCATTATCCACCTCTGCATAACATGTAATGTCCCATATTCCGCAGTCGGCGTTGCAAACAAAAACGTTCGCTTTTTGCTGGAATTTCTCCAGGATTATATTGTAACCGGATACAATTTCGCGCGCTGCATCTACTACTATACATCCTTTATATCAATAAACGTGCATATGAATATTACGCCGCGTTCCGTGCATTTTATCTTCCCGGCGATAAACCGCTTTCATCGTTCGCGTTTTTAATAAAGCCCTCCTTCCTCGCTCAATTTTGAATGTCCCGCCTATAAAAGTAATGCACGCACATAAACCTACCTTTTCCGTCTAAGCATCGAACTCTTCCGTAATAAACGTCGCCGCATTCCGGAGCACAGATATCTGATATATGCGTCTGCAGTTCGCGAAAAGATTATGAATTTATTAAAGTACGTTTATTATTTAAGAAAAATTTCAATTTACCACAAACATCAAAATTGTATAAATATTGAATTCAAATATTTATCGATATTACTTACATTCAATTCAAAATTTATTAGTCAAACGTCAACACATTTTTCTTAAATAATAAATATTTTCACTAAAATATTATTGCATCATCAATATTGCAACTAATAACAAATCAATAAATACATACATTTTTTTGCAATAAATTTTCATGTTTTTTTTTTAAATAATCGTATGGTTTAAATCATTCTAGTATTAGATTTTTCTTGTGAATTAATTATATTTCTTTAAATAAATTTTACTACTACATTCTTTGAACTATTTAAATGTAATGAATCCCTTATTAAATTATATTTTTTTTATAAAACGGTTTAGAAATTTCTAAAAATATTCATTAATTTAAATATTTTAATGTAGTTTTTTGTAAATACACTGTAAAACACTTTTGCAAATGAACTTACTTAAATTGATGACAACAAATATATACGTTTTTTAATTTGATAAATATTTGTTTCCAATAAATTTAATAAACGCTAATGGTCAGTATAATTTTTGTTCTAATTTATGAATGATGATTAATATTTAGATAATATTTGATTACTTACTTCAATTAAATTTTCAATTAATTTGAATTTTTTTGTAAACATTTTTAACCCTATAAAACTTAATTTCTTAATTGTCTGAACAATTTACATTCCATCTTTCTAAACTGTTTTATTATCCTTTTTTCTCGTAGAACGCTTAACGTTTCTATTTCGCCCCTAGAGCAACGCTATTCCAGTATTTTTTTGAGCCCTAAAGGGACGAAGGACTAACGTCAAATGACGGTGTGCACAAAAAAAGGGCGTAGAATGTTTACCGCAACACGACCGTTAGTCGTTAAATATATGCAAAATGACCATAACCGTTCTGGACGTTCGAGTCCCTTTACGCCCTTCAAAGTAATGGAATCATCGCCCAGCTCGGAAACTAAGCGACGTCCTCTAATTGCAATCCCGGAAAGTCGATCGAATTTTACTCAATTTCCAATTGAAATTCTCCATTTGCTCTTCCTCAGTTCAGACAAAAACAAAAAAGCATACACAGGTTTGCCTGGATCTTCATTTTTTACGTCCCTTGGTGAAATAAAACTGGAGCCTGAAGTATAATAACAGTTTACGATCTTACTTCTAGATAACTCAGATATGGTTCATCGGGAAAAACTTGGTAAATGTATCGACGAATGATTGTAATAAAAAGAAAGGGTTGGAAATGATGTTTGGTGGAAATCTCTCTGTTTTACATGCAAACTTCTCGTGTATTAGACAGAGAAGGAAAGAGATAAAGGGAGAGGAGAAAGGGCGTTTAAATATTTACATACGTGTAATGGTAACGGCGATATCAACACGCTCGTATTTTCCCATTCCCTTTGTGTTTGCGAGTGGTGCAGTTAGTGGACCATTTTCCTTCTTTTGAAGTAGAAATTGGGTTACGTTTTCCCCAAGCCCGAAAGCCATTCATGGTCCACCAACGGCGCACAAAATAAAGCAAAGACACACCGAAAAACCCAAACGCCTATCAGAAAGAGAGAGAAAAATAAGAAACACCCGGGTAAACCGCCAATTTCTATTTAGTTCGTCCACGTTTAATTTAAGATTTACGCGCAAAAAGCTAAAGTACTCTATTATTATTTTTTCTGCAGTTTCGTTTATTTTGGATTTTCTGCAGTATTAGTGTGCGCCGTTTAAAACCGTGGCTCGTCCCCATTAAAACTTTTATGCGTTTATGAATATAAAAAATTATGCTCGCGTGTAAAAATTAATGCGCGCATCCCACCGGAGGGGATTTGTTCCTAAATTGTCACTAATTCGCGTTGCAAATGCGAGGAAAACATAATAATAACAAAAATAATGAAATAAGAGAAAGATCCAGTAAATGAATGAATAATAACAAAAAAAGGAGGACACCCGAAATAGATATTTAATTTCTCCATCCGGGTTTACAAAATGTAAATCGTAAAGCAACGAGAAATGTCTCTTTTTTCGCTCGTTCATTTTTTATTACGATGCGACACTTATTCGTAAAAAAAAGCTCCACTTTACCGCTTTCCTTCGGCCCTGGACAGTTTTATTACCGCTAATAATTCATGCCATATTTTTATTGTTACTGCTACTAATTAATAAAATCAACTAAGTCGCCTTCATTAGTAAACTGCAAGTTTAGTTCATTTAAACGTTTAAAATTAATCTCGATGAAAAGTAAAATGCAAATAAATTATTTTTAATTTAAAAAATCTAGATATTCTAAATGAAATGTTGCAAACGATATCATATTCCGAATTTTTAGATTTCCTGCAATATAAAATGCAACTGATTTTTTCTTGTAAGATGCATTATTATTAGTTTTATTGCTACTTGAAGGTAGCATTAAAAGTTATTAGTAGCTTAAGTGAAGCCACCTGCAAGTATGTCTTATTTTCATTTATAAAATAATACAAGCACCAAGAAGCTTTGGTAATTTAGCTTCGGTTAGAGTGAAGAGGGATGGAAGTGAATGACAAAAAAAAAGTATTGAGTAACGTAAAGGAATCTGTATTAAGTGAAGAGGTCTGAATTGATTAGGCTCTTAGCCTTCGAGGCGTTTAGTGTAAAACCGTGTAAGTGACGCGCCGCTCCCTTGACAGATTACTTAAAATTGTGTATTATAAGTAATAGGGTATTGCAGGAGAGTGAAAGGTGTCGCAAGTAATTCATATAAAAGTGCCCCCCGTAATCCACGGCTATAGCTAATGTAATCTATCCAGTGTAAGCTGTTGTAAGGGGGGGATGGGTGAAGTTCTGGTGGGCGGCTGGTTGTGCGGGGGGGAAGGGTGGTCTTGCGTCGGCGGATGAGGTTGCCGTCTCTGGGCATTGAGCCTCTGATGAATGGCGGTGTTGGCTCTAAGCCTTGCTTGCACACTTTGTCACCTCGTGCTTTATGTCTTTGATGGATGGTGCAGCCCAGATGTTTCTCCTACATCTCTATTAATGCCGGGCGAGAACGGAAAACCGAACCCTTCGCGACGGACGCATTTTCCTTTTCTTCCGCCATCTGAACTTTTCTATATCGATGACACATAAAGAAAGCGGAACACAAACCAACCAAAAAAAATAACCATCATAAAAGTTAGTAGGGGAGGGAAAAAGAGGAATATTCTACAAGGATAAGTCATTTTTATTATCCATTGTGTTATACGTCTTAAGCTTATCATGTTTTCCCCATAAATTACGCTACAATATTACATTTATCGAAGAGGGTCGACCCTTTTTGCAAGTCAAGATAAATGGAACGAAATTCTAATAAGATTTGTAACTTAATACACATTTAATAAATTTGATTTGTATTGATTATTACTATACACATTGAATGAAACGAAATAAAGATTTTCTTCAATAATGAAATTAATAAATAAAAAATCGTTTTATATTAAGAAAATGATCTATCAAAAAAAAAAATTGTTATCAATATATGTTTTGGGGAAGCAATATTCTAATAACATTTTATTACAGAAAATTTCTTGTTATCTAAAGTAAAATAAAATCTAAACCTGTCACAGCCACCAAATTGTAAAGCGTTTCGTAGTATTAAATGTAGACGAGATCCCATTTTTAAACAAGAAATGACGAGAACGTAATAGATTAAAACTATATTTGTAATAGACTAAAATTATATTTCAGTCTATATTCTTTTTATTCTTATTATTAACAGAAAATGTTTTAACAGAAAATTAAATAAAGTAAATATATTATTATAGTTTACAAAAAATACAAATTATTTAATAATAATAATTAAATGTAACTAGTTTTTTTTAGAATAAATTTGGGCAAAATTCGAATTACTTTTCAAATAGAAAATCGTATGTAATCAAACTTCGAATCATTTCCTTAGGATATATAATGAAATAGAATAAACAATAAAGTTATCTTTTAATTATAAGATGGTATTATAATATAGTTTATGCACGAATGTGGTGAGTTTTTTTTTTGTTGGGTAATTTAGATTGAGCGAAGTCTGGAAAGTTTAGAGTGCACTGGTATCTGCGACCGAATTGATCGGAGCTGGTGTTTCGGCAAGTTAAATTGCTACCGAAGTTGGGACGGTAAATGATGGGATATTATGGCTCGTTTTTTGTTTTTGCTGCTGCTGTTTCCTTGTATTGTCCTTTTTTGTTGATGTTGTTGCATTAGTCGTGTTCGTTTGAAGTGCTCGTACGAAAGGTCGGATGGCGGTTTGCGAGGGCGATGAAAATGGGTAATTTATATAAAGCGTATACGTATGAGAGAATGTCAAAAGTTCTGGGGTTGTTTTGCGGGATGAGAGAGAGGCATTAGCAGTTAATTTTACGATCGCAATTAACATAACGTTCATACAACATACACACACACAAAATGATATTGTTATGTATTTGATTACGGCACGCTATTAAATTTATATATATATTCAACCGTTTTACATTGGGCGGATTATTAATGGGCCGCCGCCGGTTCCATAATTAAATCATTTTAAAAGTGGCTCACGAGTAGAAGAGATACGATCGCATTTTTGTCTGTAATTTTATCCACGAGTTTGTGACTAGGTGTATGTATATTTAAAGAAAAAGTTTGGTTTAGTGCAAAGAGAATTATACGTAATAGGAATATCAATGTTTACCATCTGCAGACCGTCGTAATTATCCGCGAATTGCTACTTTTTACCGTTTCGGAAAAGGATAACTCGAATTATTCCGAATCGTAGAGTTGGGCGTGTTTACTGGTTTTCCATCCTCGCTGTAATGACCTGCCACTACCTATCTCAAACCCCCTGCGTCTCCTCATCCTCTTCATCTACCTCATCCACAAACTACACGTATTCTGCGAACAGTTTGATGACTTTTCTGAACAGGCATTACTAGATCTTACCTCCCTTGTTATTACCTACAGTGTTAGTGCGCCGTATGCCGCAGAACTTGCATAATTAATAGTCGATCCCGGCTGTGATTATAAACCGTCGCCAAGGACCTCTAATCGCGGAATAAAGATAAACACGAACGAACCTGTCCCGAATTCTGCGGCGCAAATCTACCGACTAAATCAAGATAATCCGATGTAGATTATCGTCTATTTTATTGGCAGATCGCAATACGGGACACCCTCAAAATATAAAGAAGATGTAGAATAGAAACCGGGTGTTCGACCAATGAATAAAGTTCCTTTACTTGTCTTTCGGCGCACTCAGACAAGTCATGAATAAAATTACTAACTTCACTTGTGCCGGTAGACGACGCCCTTGAGACATATCAGATGTTGAATATTAAGTTTTCCTGAAGTTTAATGATGCGAATTTTCATTTTCTTCGCATCACCGTAACTACCAACAACTTTATGAAATTATCTTTTTAGTAGATAAATCTTCGATAATGAGTAACTTCCACAATCACTTCAAAATATTTATGATAAAATTTAGTTTGCAAAAATGTTAATTTCATTTTTGCAAACTAAATTTTTTTTAAATCATCATTAATCATCTTTTTTTATACAAAAAAATATTTTTTTTTTCGGAAAATTTATTTAATTGTACTTTTTATATAATATATTTTTTTTAAATTACAAAAATAAAACCTTTAATTCTTTAGAAATTTAATCTAAAGTTAAGACTAGTTATGAGTAAAATATTACAATTGCAGAAAAAACATGTATTATTACTTTGTTAAAAATCGAAACTATTCACACAAAACTAAAATAATTTTTAAAAACTTTTTATAACTTTTTTATAAAATCTTTCTTTTATGAAAGACTATATTTTTTTTGCAAAATATTCGAATTATCCAAGAGCAACAAAAATATTCGTTTCATGGATATTATTAACTTGAAAACTTTAAACTTATTTGAAATAATTTCAATTAGTGCTCAGATTTCGGTTTCAATTTCGAATGGGTTAGTATCAAAATACGAGTGGCTTAAAAGTGAGTAATGTTGTAGTGAGTGAAGGTTGGAGCTGATGTTAGATGTGGTGGTTTCAAAAGGGATAGAGAGAGTGAGTCTATATATCTGGAGGAGTGATTAGTCGAAGAGGGTGATGGAAATAGAAATATAGATGATGAAGAGAGTGAACAATGGTTCGGATATACGTGTATTTTGATAGCATCACGTGTTATTTGAGATAAATAGATCAGCAATCTAGTGAAGCTAATAACATCGGGGGCCCCACGACGAAACTCCAATAAGGATAATTCGATTTGGCATCGAAAGCCCCATGGGCAGTGCGCGCGGAACCAATCACCCGAGAAACCGACGTCGATGATGCGACGCGGCTCCCGAAAGAAAGAGACGCAAGTCCAAACAACATCCTTGACGCAAAAGAAACAGAAAAAAATGGAAAATTGTACGAAAAGTTGCACCTACGCACAAGATGATGAAAGATATGAAACGTTATTCGGGTCTATATAGTTGGAGTAAATGTAGGAGAACGGATGGAATCCGTCGCCGGAAAACGGGATTATAATTAATTTCCAGGCAGATTCTCGCAGTGAATTAAAGGGGGATCAGTTCAAGGCGTGGAAAGGGCACAAGGAAAAAGTCTTAACGGTAATAACAATGACGATTGTCCCTATTCCTCAATACCAATTAGAGCTTCTTATGACCACGACCCTCCAATTCACCCAAAAAAACGCTCTCTATTAATTTGCTAATTCCTCAATAATTGCTACAAGATCCGAACACCAATATACTAATTAATTGACCGTGAAGTCACAAGAAACATATTCAATTATCAATACAACATTAATATTCATAACAGCAAGTAGACACAAATCCAATAAATTTTACCTAAAATATCTGATTTTGAATATTGAGAGAAATTTACAGTGGAATCTTGATTAACGAGTTTAATCCGTTCCAAAATTTCTGGATTTTTTCTCGTATAGTGAAACATATTAATATGTGTACACAAGTTGTAAAAATTATGTAGCAGTCGCGCAATCTGGGACTACTCTTCTCATTCTCACTCGTTATGCAAAACGTCGCTCGTTAAGCAAATCATATTTATTTAAATTCATTTTGCTCGTTAAGCGAAATGCTCGTTATGCGATTTGCTCGTTAAGCGAGGTTCCACTGTACTAAATATAATATTTTTTTCACCAATTTTCAAATTTTGAAATATCAACTTCTTTTCAATTACATACATTATTTGCAAATCTTTTAAGAAAAAATATACTTTTTTGATTTACTTACATTTAAATTAATGTACATTAATGATCATAAAATGATTAATTTTTCATTGATTTATTCAAATTTAATTTTCTTTCAATATTTACAAGGAGAAATGTAAAAATAAATAGTTTTAAGTATGTCAACTGTATTAAAAAATATTTAATTCTTGATTTATTTACACATTATTACATTAAAATTTTATTTCTAGAATGTCTCAAATAATGACAGTCTATGAGAACTGACAGTCTATGAGAAGTTAAATCTACATTGAAAATAATCAAGTAAATTGTTTATTAATAATTTCATGTATTGTTTCAGCTAAATTTGAAGTAAATAATGTTTAAACTTGGTGTTAAATTTATTATAATTCTTGTTCAAATGAATCTGTATCTTAGCGAAGATTAAGAAGAGCGTATGGGCGCAAACAAAAATTATAAATAAATTTAGAAAGCAGCGTTGAGTGCATTTTCGTCGTATAACATTTTCCAAAAGTTAATTAAATGTAAGGGGGGCTTAATTGTAATTTAGAATATGCGAGCTACGTGCGCCGAGAGTTGCACACACACACGGTTGCATGCGTCGGCAAGTTTGCACGTGAGTCCAATGGAAACGTGTATATAGGTATAAAATCCTCAGAAAGTGCGATCCCGTTTTGCAGGGAAGCCTCGATTACGTCGGAGAAACTTGCGCTGAGCCCTTTCGAGCGTAGATGTGTTGGGTAAACAAAGATACCATCAGGCCAGGCCAGATTACTGATATGAATAATTTCGCAACAATTAATGAAGTGAGGCCGTCGAGTAAAAGCTCTGAAAGCTCTTTATGCCTTCCAGGGGCGGGCGATATGCATATACCAGAGGGGTGGTCAAACCGCAGCTGAAAGGAATAGACATATACTACACACAGAGAGAGAGTGAGATATACTCAAAGAGTGTATAAGAGAGAGAGAGGTTTGAAAGATCCCTTATTGTTTCGACCTGAATGACTATTCATCACCTATGTATATATGCATGCATACGACATGTCCCCGAAACTTTTGTTATGCAAATTCCCAGCGAGATTGCGATCTTTATACTCTTCTTGTAAACCGACCCTAAGTATCTTATCTAGATGTTTACCTTGTATGCACTTGGCCGCATACAGAATTATTTAAAAGGACACGATGAACGGAACCTCCTCTGCTCCATAGAGAAAAAATCGTGATAAAAATGATGGAAAAAAATTGAAAATAAAAATGAAGGTAAACAGACTAAAACGAATCGAAAAGTAGGAAAAATGTCAAAGAGGAGATGGAAGCGATTAGTAAAAATTATAACTCAATTTTCCCGACGCGGATTCGCTTTGCATTTAAAGTGGAAGCATCAATAATAGTATACGCCGACTACAGGAATTCACCCTCCTCCTACCGTCCCACCACTTCACCATATATATATACAACCAGTAGGTCATAAGTTCATTGTGCTTCCTTCCCGCACAACATCAACTGTTTCGTTATATGTGTGAGGTTATGCCTATTCGTATACATTCATATGCAAGCATGTCTGCACGTGTGTATCTTTGGGAAAACGGACATTGTATTGCGAATCCAATCGAGGTGACGTCATGTACTAGTGTACGACATATTTGCATTTTGCCACTAATATAAACTGCATATTAAGTCTTGTCTGTTGTGATTGCTTCAATAGACGTACGCCAAGCTGACGTGCAAATACTCGACTTTGCTTCGCATACATCATAAACTACTATCGTTTACCAATTAAACATTGCCTGTCGACTAATGGAATCCACAAGACAACCCTGTGAAATATACAATTTAATTCACATTAGAAACATTTCGTCACAGTGTCATGGAAGAAGCGTTTATATTTTTTTTCGCCAATTTTTCTAAATAATTAGAAAGTGTCGCATTTAAATATTTTATTTACGTCAGTCAAAACCAGATGTATTGAATATCGAGAGAAATGTAATATACTATTAAATATAATGTTCATTTTCCACCAACTTGGAATTATGAAATATCAAATTTCTCTCAATATAGGTTATTTGCAAATCTTTTTAGAACAAAAAATGATTCTTAATTTACTTACTTAATTTACATTGAAAAAATAATAAAATTTACATTAAAACTTTATTTCTAGAATTTGAAATTTAATTTTGAAGTGTTGTGTAAATGTTTTATTTAACATAAATAAAACGCCACATTTCAACTTCAAAATTAATTATTTTAAATAATTGTTTCAAATTTTAGTTTGGTGCAGAATTTCACCTCAAACTAACATTTCTTATATTATTTACTCATAAAATAGTAGTAAAAATATATTACATTTGTTGAAATATGCACGCGTTTTTATTGGTTCAAATGTTTGACAGGTTATTTATATAATTCAAAATACTTAGAATATCACCCAAAACTTACGTTTGTTCATTTATTTACTCATCAAATGGTAGTAAAAAATAGTTATTTGAAGTACTTCAAGTTCATTAAATGTTTGTTGAATGTCATCCAAAACTATTATAATTTAGTTAACGCAATGTTTGAAAATGGCACTCAGAACGTATCCTTGCGGAACGCACGACAAAATTCTGATCCACTTTTGCAGAAATTTAATACCGAAATAAAGATATTTACAAATGTACAATTAATTTCGAAATTCTCGCGCGAAATTCTAGAAAGTCTTCGCACGTGCGAATATTCATATTTAACTAAATTATATGTATATTCATAGCAGTCTCCCGCCAGTTGTCGGGTCGTTCTCCCTTAATGAAAATTCTTGGAAGGCCGTAATTGAAGAGAATCCACCCCTTTTGTCACAGCAAAACGACATCAATTATGATATATGAAATTCTACTTTTTGACAAAAAAATACATCCGTCCTTCAAAACGAATATTAAAATATCAGCATAAATATCACTTACAAAATTAAAATATTGATTGCAATTAAATAATTATTGTAATAACTTTTTGAAAATTTTAATTATAAAAATAAAACATCATATGAAATTAATCATTTTACAAAAAAACCTAAAATATTATCTAAATTTCTAAAATATAAATTACTTGAAACTAAATAATTTTCAATAATTTGGAATATTGTAATTTTTAATAAACAAAGTTGTATGTAAATTATTAATTGCAATATGTTGAAAAGTCATTCATTAAATATGATGTAAAAAGTGGATGTTACAACTTCATTCATTATTCCGAATTCCATCCATCCTGATGAGTAAGTATAGTATACTTCTCGCAGAAGGAGGACGTGAGGACACAGTGCGCAGCTTGAAGCAATCTTTTCAACAGGACAATGCTTTCATTATAATTAAAATTTAAATTGCTTCCTGGATGAATGCACTTCCCACGGACCTCGAGCAATTTCCGATTTTGGTGCAGCGTCCGCAATAACTCCAGACTGCTTGCAGCTTATGAATTCCGAAAATCGCGAATTCGTGCTCGAACGTTACACAACAATTACGAGGGCAGTTTTAAATTTAACTTAAATTTCCTTTAAATAACTAAACAAGCGAATGTTTGAAACAAATCGATTTTGTAATTAATTGGAATGTTAAGTTAGATTTTTTTGTCAGCAGTAAAAATCAAGTAGTCAAAATCTTCGAAATTTATTAGAAATTACTAAATACTATGAAAAATCCATTAAAAATAACATATTCAAGAAAAAATACATTAAAAAATAATAATAAATTAGAAAAATCCAAGTTTTAATTATTCAAAGTTTAAGTGAAAATGGATTTTTTTGATAATTATTTAATCAAGAAAAAAATATTAAAAAGAAAACTAACAAATCTGTTATTAAAATAAAATATAAATAACAACAATCCAAATTTAAACTATTCAAAATATAATTAAAAATTACTGAAATACAATTGAATATGTTTTGGATCATTAAATATATTTTTTATTTTAATCTAAATTCCAAAAATTCAAATTAAAATGATGAAAAATACAAAGCATCATATAAAAAACAAAAAATCTATATAATACGCATAATAAATAAGAAAATCTAATTATAAATAATAAAATGACCAATAGAATGTGTAACAGTGTTCAACTATATAAAATAAAGAATGTGAGTAAATAAATATTTTCTCTAAATAAGTAATTGCTGTTATTTCCTGGAATAACAGGCAGGAAACGCCGTTTTGGAGAAAAGAATAAGGAAAATAGACTATCGCCACTTAAGGTGGTCGCGGAAGAAGTAACATCGGTGCGGAAAATTGGCCGACTTTCCACCATCAGCGAAATGCACGTCTCGGTTATTTTCTACGACGAGCAATAACTGTGATATTACAATGTCTCATTAATTCTACAAAAGAAAAATATGAAATTAACATCTCTAGCAAAAAACATCATCAATAGATATTATATAAAAATCTTAGACAAACTGTTACTATTTAAATTCATCGTTATGTCTAAATGATTTAAAAATTAAAAGTGTCATAAAAGAAGTGTTATAAATTTGCTTAATCTCATTATAAAAAAATAAATATAAATAAATTTATAATTTATATCTTGCTTATATAAAATTATAGACAGAAAATACATCAAACCGCAAAATTTAATATTGGAATTTACAAGAAAAAATACATTATATATATTTTTCCTGGTACAGAGCTTCGACGTACGTATTAAGGAAATTATTCACAGTGATTACAATGATTATAATACAAATGACAATGAATTTGTAAAGGAAAATGAAATGAATCTATATGATAATTCATTCAATTTAAGGTTCGGAAAATCATAATTTTCCGAATAATAAATGTTGCCGTGATTTACATCGGCGCATAGTTATATCATGTGAAATAATTTAAATCGAACTGTGAGAGAGGGAGAGAGAAAGGAGAACCCGGAGGCAGGATTTGGTTATAGAACGCAAAGATTATCCTATCATCCTTGGTATTTATGAATTTCGTTTAAATTCCGGAACGGCTCGGACCAATAAATACGACTTATCAATGATTTATCTATTAGGACGTTTTCGAAAGGACTGCCACCACTATTCTCCAAATATACATACACCTAGTATGTATTCTCTCTCTCTCTATCTTTATATATGAGTATATATATATAAATAAATTGCAGTAGTATAGTAGATGGAAATTTTGGAATTCTCTAGTTAATAACGTAGTTATCATTGCGATAGCGAACGGGTAATGAAACTGTCCCATTCCGGAGGCCTGCGTAATATTAACCGTTGCATTAATTCTCGGCCTCGGGGCTCATTAAATTTTACACACTTCCCAAGTCGCCCCTTCCTTCGTCTCCTTCCTTCTTCTTTGCGGCGCAATTCAATTTGGAGACCCATCACGAATTATCCTCATAATCGAAGCTGCGCGGGACGATTATGCAATTATTATTATTCATTTTTTGTGTACGAGGTTAGCACTCGCAAAGGATAGAGGAAGGAAGGACGTTAATCCCGGAGAGATAGCACTATCGCGTTCCCATTACGCAAGATATCTGATTGCATAACAAACTGTAGTGGCTGGATTACATCACCTGCAGCCTCCAAGCGTTACTCGCAATTCCCGTCCCACCAACACTTCACGTAATTAATGGTTAGTAATATTGCACGGAGGATGTGTTATGCGAGCAGCATCGCACGTTCCCGCAATTTGGGTTACATATGTCGCGGTGACCTTGAACCGCAATAATCCATACGCGCACACTTCCTGGTGCGAGAGGAGCATCACTTCAATCTGCTACCAAATTCATCTTGCTTCTCGAGATGAAAGCTTAACAATGAGAGCTTAACGCAAGCATTTCAATCTCATTAACTTTCTCTCAACCTTCTACTTACAACATTTAAAATACAACAGTTTAACTCTTAAATTCCCTAGATTGTCACACCTTTTGAATATGCCAAATACTTTACTTGAAGATTCACAATAACAAATAATGTAAGTTATCTGTTTAATCCTGTTTTTTAAGTTCCTCAATTGTTTAAAATCTAGAAATTTAAAATGCTTTTTGGCCAGCCTATTAATTTTTTTTATTGTATGCTAGAATTTATTTATTTTGAGAGTTATATTATTGTTTAGTTTTTTTAATTTTTTTATTTACTATTATTATCATTTATTTATTTATAGAATGCACTTTTTGTTTGTATTGATATTATATTTAGTAATTGTATTGATATTATATTTAGAATATGTTGTTTTCCTTTTCAAATATATTGAACGCCGAAATTCAAATCTTTCTGTTTCCAGAAAAAAAAATCGCTTGTCTCATTTTTTTTGTTAAAATTCCAAAAAAATAAACTGGTTGAGATTGGAAAACCGGTTTTGTACAAACCCTATTTAGGACTCACTTCGTTCGCACATCATCAAAGTTGATACAACAAAAATATTCGTAATTACATAAAAAAACATTTGTAACTCATTGAACTAAAATATAACTATTGGTTTGAAGATTTTTTTCATTATTTACCTGAAGACAGAAATGATATCTAATATTGAAAAATTGATCGATTTTCAAATACAATTCTATATTAACAAAAAATATTTAAAACAAATTGATTAAATAAGGAAATTAGAAAATAATAAAATATATCATTATTATATATAATTATTTAGTAAATTAAATTAAGAATAATAAATAATTCACTTTTATTGACAAAAACAATCTTAATTGTTAGGAAGAAAATCTAAAGTTAAATTTATGAAATTGTAAAAATTAATTGAATTATTGATGCGTATATGCATATGTTTTACTCAGTAGAAGGAGATGCGTTTTTTTACGGAGGTGCATTTTTTTTTCTTTCCTTTTGTTCGCTACTTCTGCATTAGCAAAGCTGCAGGGTAATATTCATAAGCTCGGAGAATTCCCGCAGATGTTGCTGTCGCCTGCAGTGTGTTCTTCATATTAATCATTCAAATATACATATACAAGGCACACAGTTTACATCAAACAATTTTGTCTCCTTCAAAAATATAAAATACATCCGCATTGGCCTTGAATCGAATAAAATGGTCAATTTTTATTTAATTTAACTTTTTGTTTCGTCGAATTATACAATTTCCTTTATAAAAATTAATACTGCATTATATTGTATTTGATTATCAGAAAATTAATAAATTTTATATATAATCAAAAGGCGACCAATATCAAATCCTGATCAAGCCAGGCCCCTTTGCTGGGTGCTTGCCTCGGTGCTTGCAGCAATAGGGTCATGACAGTGAAATGAATGAGTTTCAGCATATCAGGATAGTAGCAGATTCACAGTGAAAGGAAATAGTGGAATTGCAGAGCATCAATATACTACTGAAGTTAACCTACAAGACGACAGCCAACCAACAAATTAAAATCAAATTATCATAACTATCCACCGGGAAAAAATATCCATTTAATGTCAACCGCGATCTTAAATTTACTCAATGTTCACATTGATGAACAGATTGAGAATAAAATTATACGACATAAAAAAATATATAATCAAACAAAATTTTGGTATGAACCTTGCAAATTGTTAGATTGGATAAACGTCTTTATTCATTGTCTTTCGGTCATCCGATAATCTTGATTAAGTGATAGATAAATCGCCGATGCCGGTGTCCGTTTCACGGACAATACCTTGCAATTGATTGATTAATTATCGGTCAATAGGAAAGGACGAGGATGATTGATGAGATATCCCCCTTCCATTTCTATACGTGCTGCATAATACACCCCGATCGGACGATTATCTAATAGACTTTACTCATGCAGCAAAAAAAAGTACGAAACGAATGTAGAAGATCGTCCTCCCAATATCGGTCTCACAATTTCAATAAAAAACGCCACAAGTCCGGAATGCGTCAGTATTAAACGTCGTTCAGCGTATCAATTATTTATTACATTCAAGTAGTTGGTCCTATCTTTATAATTGCTTTCACTAAATTATTTTAAAAAATGTAATATTCTTTTCTTATTTCTTATAAGCAATAAGTTTATAGTATATTAGATTATTCTGCAGTTAGCAAAGTCGATCATCCATTCTCTGTTTCTTATCAAAATCAATATGTTACTAAATTTATTGTAAGGAAAAAAAAATACAACATTGGAATATAGATTCTTCGCAATTTCTTGCAACTGGATGAATTGTTTAACTTTTCTTAAACTATTATGCAAAGTATTAAATTGTTCTCAATTGAAAGATACTCTTTAAACAATTTTTGGATTGTGATAGAAATACGTGGACTACATACTTCGCAATTAGTTGTAGCTAAAGAAAAAATAGTAAAAAATAGCGTAACGGAAAACTACATTAATCTGGAGACCGGGAGACGGAAAGTTATTTGTCGGGCAAGAATTTTAATCTATCAAAAGGTGTAAGGCCAACTGTGTCAACTTCTTCGGCAAACGCTGCCGGCGCTCCGCTTCCTCCGATATGACAAATCGAAAAGTTTCGAATGACTTTCTTCTACATCTCTCCTTCTTTTCCTTCTTTCATTCACCAATTTTTTTTCTTCTTTTCACCCGCATTTTATTTCTTACAGAATTCGATGTTTTTTTTTTCAACCCTATCTCACATATTATTATTACTTCTTTCCTTCCCGTTTCCCAACAAACCAAGAGTTATGAAAAATAAAACTTTCGCACCCGATTCAATCATTTCTTTTCGCTTTTTGTACACTTCTATTTTTCTTCAATTGTTTCGTTCTTGTTTTATCTGCTAAATTTACTATTTTCAATCTCCTGAATCATCAAGTGGTATTTTTTACAATTTTTCTTCGGCGGAATTTTCTTAGATAATTAAGCTCTTAATTTACTCAACCTAATATTTTACTAATTAAAGCTTCCTCGTGTTTATTTAAACGTATATATTGCAACGTTTTCAACATACATATACATATTAAATGTTAAGCTTCGCTACATTTTCGTGTTTACATAAATTGTAAAGTTTATTTGATGAAAGTATCTTTAAACTAAATTAATAAAGCATTTTCTTATAAACTAAAATAGAATTTTTACAACAACTATGCATTATTAATTACAGAACTTAACTTCTAAATATATGTGTATTATATTATAAAAACAAAAATAATAATTTATATTTTCTAATTAAACTATTTGCAGGATTAAACAAAGTTGAAACTCGTCTTCGTATCGATCAGAAAAAATAAAATCTTCTTCGAACGACGTTGATTTATTCGATCCAATAAATCTATTCGCACGTCTAAATTTTCGGACAGGTCCTCGTTCTTAATCGATTCTCCTCCGAGTTTGTATCGCAGCAGGAAGAAGGAACATTTGTCTGTCGCAGCCTGAGGGTCTTGAGAAGCCGTCCTGCACATCCTTCTGCAGGATATGACGAATCGTTTCAATAAGTTCTTCCTCCAAACACCACACAAAATCGAGAAACACCGGAAGCATAACAAAAAGCCTTTCCTCCATGCGTTGATGTGGGTCTCGACATTTAATATACAACGAAAAAAAAACATATTTCATCAAAAGTTTTACTTTACTAAGAGCATCATTTAAATAAGCACTATTTTGCTCTTCACGTTGACACGCTCTTTCTAAGGCGTGAACAATCATCTATCGTAATGTTTCTTGGCCTATTCCTTCATTTTTTTTCACGTATGTTGGCTTCAATTTCAGGATTGTTACGGTATACTATATCTTTCTAATAACCCGACAGGAAGAAGTCTGGAGCAGTTAAGCCAGGTAATCTAATTGCTTTCAGAATTTTGCAAAAAATATCAGGCAAGCTGTATTGCTAACTATCTTGCTACCACCATACCTGTGATGTGTTCAAGACTCGATAACTTTAGCTAGTGGTGCATCCTTATCTAAATAAAATTTATTTTCAAGAAGTGTGTTTTCTATTTTTCTGTTTATGAAGAATAAATGTGAATTATTATGAAATGAAAAAGTTACTTTATTTTAAAATGGTATTCTAAGTGTTGAACCACCTGTATATGTTATTAATATTATAATATAGTCTATTGAATTATGAAATTTTTGCTTTTATTAATAACCAAAAATCATAGATTTTTTAGTCTCAGTTTCGTGATTTGCATATATGAATATTCATCTATTTCTATTCGGAAATGGCATTAGTTCTGTATATTAATAAAAAAAAATCAAAATTCTCCTAATTCGCATATAAACTATACACTTCACACCCAAAACTAAAATATATATAAAATATATATATATATATATTTGGTTTGTGATTTTTAATTAGACTTATTTATTTAACATGTTGATTGTCTATAATAATTAATATTTCATTTCCAAATCAAAGGTTATTTTTAATAATGTTAATAAAGTACAGTAATTCCTCTCGTAGTGCAGGTATGCACCTTAGTATAGTTTAAAATGTTCAAAACAATCAAAATTTTAATTAAGTAAAATATCTTGTGGGGTTTATATTCGCTCGGATTTACGAGGTATTTCTGTAGTTTATTTTTTGTATATTATAATAATAAACCACGTAGATTTTAATAATTTTCAAATAATTAATTTACTAAAATTACAAAAAGTAGTTCATTTTTAGTTTAAACATAAATTATTGTAACACTATTACTATTATTTATAATTATTATTTAGTGATTTCATAATTTTCTGATAAGTAAATAAAATGTGAATCACAAAAGAGTTAAAAAGTTTATTTCAGTAAAAGAAGAAATATTAATATTGAAAAGACATTTTAAAACTTCGTTCGCTTAATGTGTTAAGTTTACTATTTTGCAAACGGTCTCCCTATTTTGGCAAGCAAACACTTCATTATAAAGAGGAAAGACCGGCGGGTGGAAGTTTAATTTGCCGAGGTCGGAGTCGAGACTTAATGGTTCTAAACTAGAAGGAAGTTAATCAATAAAACCTTTAACCCGACTTTGCCATTTCCACCAAATAAGACGAATACAGCTTGCGATGTTAAAAGGAGAAGGACAAAGAGAGTGAGTGAAAGAGAATGAAACAGGGGGAATAAAGTGAATAAAAGAAAGAGAAGGAATAGTATGAAACAAAAGAGAAGGAAACGATTCAGAGGGCGATGGATAGAAGAGAGACCACTTTATGTTTTTTTTTAGCGAATTGAGAAATAAAAACAGGGACGGGGCCAAATCTCAAAGTAAACACCTCCGACTTAATGTGAAAGGAATGGGGACTGAAATGAAAGAAAAAAATGAAATATTGAAGAAGAAAAAATTAGCAGGCGGTAAATTCAATTGTTCTTTGAGAGGGAGCGCGCGATTCGCCCATTTGCGAATTCATCGAATTAAAGGGACGAACTTTCAAAAGAAAAAAAAACCTTTCGGATCTTCACCCACCCTAAAAATATAATATGAAATTCCTCTTTTCGCTTCCTACAGAAACTTAATTACTGCATTACGATACAGCATTGCTTCCATTTTAGCCGTCGCCACCCCCAATGTTTGGGGCGGCGGTGGCAGGAGGAGCGGATCATGGGCTACGGCGGAGTCTCAGCGTCTGCTCGGAGAAGATCTCCGTTCAATTTGGAACCGAAATCCTTAAAGTCCCAAAGCATGCAAGACTTTATAGCGAGAGAGCGGCCATTCTTAGTAAAATATCCTTAAAACGTAAACCAATAAAGGAGAGCGGATCGCTGTCTCTGCGATATCATAGCAACACATGCAAGCCAAATATCGGATAACAAAGAGACAGGCAGATTCAAAAACCTTCAATGAAAAAAATCGCACAAAGACATAACGTACATTTATAATAAAACTAAAGAAAATTGTTGTAATATTTCAAATAGATACTCTAATACAGGATTTACCAAACTATGTTTCGCGGAACACCAGGGTTAATAGGTATTCCGTAAAAACATGGATTGAACTAATTACTAAATAAATAATTAATGCTTTTCTAATTTTATTAATGTTTATTGAGTATGCATTATTGGCTACCCTACAAAAAAATAAGGCGTTCCGTGAAATTTTCAGGATTTACAAAGTGTTTCGTTGCAGGAAAAGTATGAGAAACCCTGCTCTAATAAATAAGATAATAAAATCTAATTTAATTCAAACTAACGTCTCTTTCAAGCCTTTTTGTTTTTCTATAGTGAAAATTTAGAAAAATATTGTAAAAGTTTTTTATTACTAACATTTTTAAACAAAGAAAACCAACTAAACTATAGTTATAATTTAAATCAAAATAAAAAGTTTTTACATCAATAATAGTAATAAACTTGATATATAATTTTTGGAAAAGCAATAGTTTAAAATCGATTTTCTACATCAAATAAAACTAGTTTTCCACAGCAACGTTGTTTTCAGAATACGAGACGGAATGCAGTTACTTTAATTGGAAAAAAAATAGAGGTCGCGGTGCATCCACTGGTTTGTTCTTTGTTCCACGGATGTTGTAATTGGCTCATATAAAGTATGTGCAGGGTGCAAATGTGGATTGGATAAAATGAAAGGCGTACAATATCCGTGTATGTGCATCCGTTTTGGCGTCGTGTAACAGGCAATTCTATAAATTGGCCTACTTGCTTCCATATTCAAATGACGGCGATGCATTTACATATTTTAGTAATTAAGGTGGTAACCCAGTTCACATCTCTCTTTTTCCCACACGCCATGTTCTCTATATACATCTTTCTCTTTTCCTCTTATTGCTAGGATATAAAATATTGCGAGCTGCGGCGCAAATTAACATATATCCGCGGCGAGTGAAAAAAAAGGAGAGAGGAGAAGAGGCCGAGTCGCGTGCCCCACGTTTGTGAGTGCAAAAGAGTACGAACGAGATCGAGAGAGATATAAATGAAACTAGAAAGAGTTAGGGAGAACCTGGAAAAGGAAACATCGCTTCATAATTATTTCGTCTGCAAAACGCGGAACGCTTTACACGCCCTACACATGCGAATATAATATAAAACGTCTGAATTATTTCATAAATCCCGGTTTACTCAACCTCCAGAGCCTTTTACTACGGCCCTATAAACAACGGTGATGAATTGTAAATTGCATAAACAGCGTCATCCACGCCCTCCTCCATCTAACCAACTAACTAAATGCGCTCGCTTTCATCAGAATTGAAGTACTTTAACCTACGATGTTTTTGCAAAATATAAGGTTTTCAGTATTTCTCTATAATAATATTGCATTATAAAGTGGAATATATTAGAATTTACATATATTTTTATAAAACTTCTTTTATTCTGTTATTTATTTACGATGACTAATTTTAAAATTAAAGTTCAAATTATAAAAAAAAGGATAATACAAATATTTTTTTTTATAAATCATAATTACACATTTATTTTTAATTGGATATGTTTCAATTTATTTTTAATTAATAATAAATAAAGTATTTCTGTACATTTAATCACAATGGATGCTGTTTTATCAGTTTGTAAAAAAAAACTGTTTTTGAGCTTAAACTTTTAAATGAAAAATTAATTTATTAAAACCATAGAAATTTTGACAAAGAATTGCCTTTGGTATAAAAAGGGAATACTGCTAAATACTAAGCTTCATAAAACAAACAGAAAATCGGAAAGGAATTAATCTTAACAGACAAACGAGATGAAATAGTTTATATGCTATGATAAAAATATTTATATACTTAATGTATTGTTTTAACTCTGATTGACATGGGTGCATCCCACATGTGAAATAAAATTATTTATATTTTCTTTCCGTACATTTTTCTTTCCATGCATCTATGTACTATTCGCGTGGTGTATTGTTTAATGCATATGTTATATGCATTGTACGACAAGAAAATACTTTTTCATGTTAACTAATGCTTTTTTATTACATTCATAACTATTTGTAATATAATAATTTCTGAATCAGAATTGTCGTTATTGCCCTCTATATATTCGTCAGTAGAGGTATCAGCATCGTTAGCATTACACGAACACTGCGGAGCAAGTACTAACGTGCACAAAAACAACTTCTTTGTGCCGTAGTCAACACAATATTGCACCATTGTTTAGTAAACACTTTAGTGTCATAGATGGGGGAAAGATAATATAGATGTGGTGTACTTTTTACATCGGCGCGAGTAATTAAAGGTTAAGGCTAAATATAAAAGAATACATTTATTTTATTTATAATGAAAATAAGTTCGATATTATTTTTTCAGAAATTTGCTGTTAAAATTTATTGAAGAACAAAACTTTTTAGTTATTTCTCAAATATATTGATTGCTTCAGCAATTTATGAAAAACGAGGTGTAATATTTTTCCGAACGTAAGTTCGCTGCCTTAAGTGGCGAAATGTGTGAAGTTTGGTAACGGTGATTTAAAGTTTTGAAGTGTGCATTTCCATTGAAATAAGGAAACAGGAGTCATCGATCGTGTTGAGAATTAACTAAGAATATTTATAGATTGGCTGCGGAAGGCGGAAGCGATAGAGTAAGTTTCGGAGTTGAAAAAGCTTCGTCGGAGTTTGGGCGATGGCGGAGAAGGAGGTTTCGATTGTAAAGTGGGAAATGATATCGGGGAAATGGAGTGTGCACCGTGCTCGAGGATAGGATAGTATAGGAGGATGAAGGGAGCAGTGGTAGTAGTGGTAAAGGAGACGAAGAGGAGACCTTCTAAACAAGTTAAATTACGATTCCCGGAGACAGTTAAATTGATCGCTGAACCAAAACTATGCGCAAATCATTAATTACAGCCTGCAATTTGCTCTTTTGTCGTTCCGAAACTATTCGCCGCCTTTATTGAATCTCAGTCATTATTTCTGGGGGCTTAATGTCAGCTTAGGCTCAGCCATTAATGGTTTCACTTGACTCTACTTCTTAATAAATATTCATATGAACACGAATCCAGCCACCACCAACGCCGCCGTCTGCGATGCAGCTACCCGAAACTTCTATCCACCACCCCCTCGCCACACTTCTCACCCAACCCCACCAATGAAACTCCAGAGCAATGATAATAACGTCACGCTCCAATTCGTAATAATTAGTAACACCGCATTCATTCATTATTCCATCAAACAACCGAACTATAATAGATTACATTCGAGCTGTGCATACACATTACGCGAAAGCCTAATTATCGCAACGACATCTATCAACATACTTTTTAATTCCCAATTACGCTTCGCACATTCACACTTTGATTTCGTTAAACGACTTAAATTAACTGCAACCGAACGAATTACCTGTTTCTCTCTTCGGCAAACAAATGCATTTCGTTTTCCACTAAATATAAACAAACCTGCTGGGATCCGCTCGAATGGTGATGTGTTTAAACCATATAAAATAAACGTTCACCGGGGAAAGCAACGTGCAACTTGTTTTTCCTTCGTTCGTTTCATTTCGATTCGCTTTTGTTTTTAATGCGATGTGCGCTTCTATTTTTTTTATTTTTGTTGGTTCGGTGGCAAACATGTCACTCGAATAAATCAAAATTTTTGTCCCTCGACATTTCGAATTTTTCGCATGTCCAATTATATCACTGCACGGCATGTGAAACTGGTCGAAAAAGCATCACAGAAACCATTTTTTTTACTATGTATATGTGTATCTCAATGTACTAAATCCGGAACCAGTTTATTGCGGTTATAGTTATTAATTGTTAGTTGAACATGTACATTATGAATAATCGTACTAAATGTAAAGGCGTCAAAAGTTTGTGAAATTTTACAATTTTTTGTTGTATTCACGCAATGATTTACTAATTTTACTCCCTTTTACAGATTTATTGATCAAATACGGGTACTATAGATACTATTGTCTATAATAACGTTAAATGACAGCTATCACCATGGTCGCGCAGCAAAAAGGTTGAAAAACACTTATATAAACAATTAATGATACTTAATTTTTGATTGTCAAGCATACCAACTACTAAATACTGAAAGACGTTGACAATTGTTAACAAACATTTGTAGTTTATAAATAAATAAATTGTATGTTTGAACTTAAATAATACAAAACATATATGTCTTTATAAAAAGATTGTATCTAAACGATTGTGCATCAAAAATCCTATTTTCTGCACAATCAGTTTCATTACAGTTTCTCCCTCTCTCTTTCTTTAAGTTTCTATCTTGCAGATTCACTTTATTTGTGTTGTGTGTTTTGGTTGGAAAGTTGGGAAACAAGTTTAAGGATTTCGGCGGAAGCAATGTGTACAGAAGTCGTCCTCGCCGTCGCTTGGGTCCATTTATCATATCTGCAAGTTCCGGATGGTGCGCGAAAAAAATAAAAAATAAAAGGAGATGCTCGCGTTTCGACCCCTCAGAACGAGGCAACCACTCATACTTAAATGTCATCTGGGGAGGATGAAAAAATGTTTGAATACCATTTTGTTTAAAGCTCGGCATCGACCTCCGGTTATTCCACACAACGTTAAAATATTCGACGTCACATTCTTCGGCATTGCAATTTTGGGATTTCGCATAAAATGCAGTGGAAAATTATTTTGTAAGATAACCTTTATCATTACATCAAGTGATTCAACATTCAAAATAACTTAGATTCTTAAAGAAAGAAAAAAATATAAATTGGAACAAAATGTAACTAATAAGTAGACAGTATTTTTTAGAAAATTTTGTAATCTTCACATAATCACTTATCTTTAATTTGGATTTATTTTATTTATTTCTCTGTTAAAATTTATATGTTTACATTTTTAAATTATTTTAATTTAAAACATTAATGAGAGAATTGGATCAAAACATATTTTTTACGTCTATTATTAAAAGTTATTTTAAACTAAATGGAATGTTTACTGAAATAATGTTATTAAGAGTAATTTTTATGAAAAAAAAAATCATCGGCAATGATTTTTAAAACTATTACTTTGAATTTACTTCAGTGCAAATTGGTAACATAATTGGGAAAAATTAATATACGAATATACGAAATCAACTTTCATAGTATCTTAAATGATTGATTATGTAATTTTATAAGCAATAAAACGAAATAAGTATAATTTGCTCATTTAAGCTCTCTTAACGAGTTTAATCCGTTCCAAAATTTCTGGATTTCACTCGTATATTGAAACATATTGGAAAATACACATATATGTGTACACAAGATTTAAAAATGATGTAGCAGGCTCGCAATCCGGTACTTCTCTTCTCTTCGTCGCTCGTTATGCGAAATGTCGCTCGTTTAGTGAGTCCACTGTATTAATAATGGAAAGTTTCACTGCGGAGCAAAGAATAAAGATGGTCGATTTCTTTTTTATAATATAACAGTCAATTGCAGAAATTTAGCGTTCATATCAACATCATTTTAATTACTGCAAACTGTCCATGTGCCTTGTTTTTTGGACGAAGCATGTACAATAATTATAGTAACATTAACGACTTACATAATGTTCTTTTTTTCATGATTAATGATGTATTAAGGTTACGATAAAAAAAATAATTTAGCTTACGCCGTTTGTCAGAAAATCTACCATATATTGAGACCGGCATTAGGAGAGGTTTTTGAACTACTTCATCATTAACTGAGGTTTTTTCCCTTTGTTTTCATATATAGGATATATTAAGAAATAATTATATCCGGCTTTGACTGTCGTAGAAAAAGAAGCAGGAAACGCGTGTTGGGGAAGTAAAGAGAGAAAGAGAAGTAAATATTTTTTTTTAACAATCGATACCACTTTCCGGAATGAATCGGAACAGCGTTATAAATTCATCGATACCTTTTTATCGGTATGATATATTACTGGCGCGATTATCAACGTAATTGATTCTATGCACCAAAACCGGGTTTTCCAAACCCTCCGGTTAAAAACAAAAAAATATGTATCAAAGACACAGACAAGGAAAAAAAGAAAGAAATAGATTCATGGCTCGCCTCCGGCGCATACAAATATTTTTATTATCAACATACACGGGAATAAAAACAGAAATAAAAAAAAGATAGGATTTCCTTGTTTCTTCTTTTCCATAGGACTGTTTTCCTGCTGGCTTCACCCTCGTTTTGATGTGAGGATATATGTAAGTAAACTTCCAACCGATGATGACTCAAGCGACCCTTGTTAGCGCCGAAGAGGCGCCTGCTCCAGACACTAATCCCCCACGGATCTCATCCCCCCACATTCGTTATTTAAATGAGAAATACAGAGAGTAAGAGAGATAGAAAGATATACCACAGTTTCCATGGGAACAATAAAAACAAACGTGTAGTTTTTGCGGTGGTCGAAAAGTTTGGATCGGCTTTTAATTAATCTCCTCCAAGAGCGCGCATGTGTTTCTTTTTGCGAGCGTTTCTGCATTAATTTCGCATCCTGCTGTATCGTGTGAGGAGGATACGTGTGTGTGTGTATGTCGTTGGCTGTGGGTTTTGGTATGGTTTAAATGGCTTTATCGCTTGTCTGAACTATGCATATTCCTTGTAACGGTCATGCCCGAAACGCGGCTGGCCGTTAAACCGGATTTTCGGATAATTACGTGTACTTGATCAGAATAGAATCTAAAGCCGATATAATTTCACGCAATTCTCTTACGTTTCTTACATCAAAAATATGCTACAGTGATGTGTAGGCAAATAAAAACATTAAAATGTTTTATTTTTGTAACTCTAATGAGAATAGAGACATACCGTCATCTTGAAATCAATCTAAACTTCAAAAATTTTAATTTCGCTAAGTAACATTGTCGATGCATAAATATATCAAAATAGTTAAAAACAATTAATTTATGTACATATTCTGCAAGATGACATTTTAACTGCCTTTAGATACAAGTTTGGTTCGGATCAAATAATTTGTGTCAGTTTAGTATAATATTAATTATACTCAGAATTGTATAATATTAATTATACTAAAATAAAAATGTAAACTAAATATTAACCAAATTTTATGTGTCTTTGACACACATAAAATTTGAAGTTTTCAAATTAACACTTTCATTGTTTCACAATTTTATCCCGTTAGAATCAACGAAATGTTTCAATCACAAAACAATAAGTTCGTATCAAAAATAAATAAATTATAAAATATAAATGCTCGGCAAAATTGCAATTTAATAGCATTATTTATGGCGGTCTTTCACAATGATTTTATTTTTGGTATTTTGGTGAATTATTGAATAAATCAAGTATTATTACCTTAATTATAAGAATATCTATGGTATGTAAGTCAACAAGTAATTATTTATTATGAAAATACGCACTGTTATATCATAAATTACATTTTTTTATATGAACGTACCTTAATATTATGAGTTAATTAAGTACTATGAATAAAAAGAAAATCACAATTAATTTAATTTAATAAATAATATATAAGAAAATTTATTAAATAAATCAATGTGTGAGATTTTTTTTAAAACAAATAATTGTTGTTTCTTATAATTACTTTACTAAATCATTCAATTGTAATTCTATTTCTATAAAAAAATAATTGTTATTTAAAAAATCAATTTGTGTTAATATAATTGTGTAGTTGTTTTTCTGGCAATAATAAAAACAAGCTATTTGTTTTTGGCTTTTAGCTCCAGTTTACGAATATTAAGAATATATTTAGTTATCAATTTTACAGCTTAAATATCGTCGTTTCTTCGGGGGTTCGTTATTCGTTTAAACCCTCCACTTTCTTCGTCCTCTTTTTTCTCATCTTCTAGTTAACCCCGAGACTGCTTCTCGCATGGTTTATTGTGCTAAATTTTGTGACTGCGGGGGTCGAAATTATTTCCGTCTGGCTTGGCTCCATCCTCCGAACCTCCCTAGCACATTTTTTGTCCATCGTTTTGTGCCCTCCTCCCAACCTCGTTTTCATCCTCTAAATTTAAGGGGGGGAGAAGAACCAACCCCCCGGAGAAGATAATAAGATGTCGTCTGGTGGGTATAATGTAGATATAAGTATCATTATTAATCTATATTCATCGCGTCCGCGGCGCTCTTTTACGCCTCGCAAAGTTCGCACAAAGAGCGCCCTGGCGCATCCACCCTAAAAATCTATCATCAGAAGAAAATCGAATACGGGTGGAGGCGCCGGGTTTTACATACTCACACATAGTAAATTTGAAACTTGTTCTTTCACAATCTACTCACTCGTAATTAATGAAATCTTAATCGTGTGCGCACAGTATACATAGAAAATCAACGGAAGAAACGCAAGCGAAACTCGGAAACGGAATTGATTCAGTTACTGAAAAACAAATCGAAACCACCTGGATGAGTTCGTTCTGCATAACCGGAGTGTGCGTTTCCGAAACACTCGAATTCAGAACTTAATTACTTCTTCTCGTTTTCTTGACTCTGCTGAAGAGTAAATTCGTCCCGTTCGAAAGCACTCCTTAATTCGAGCGAATGAATTATGCATTCGGCAATTAAATATTTCTGCTTCGGATGCAATATTAAATAATGATGTGGATATAAGGCAAAAGGACGAAATAAGACTACAATAATAATTGGCAATAAGAAAACATGGACTTATTAAATCTATCAACATCTCAGCAGATTAATTGGTTCTCAGAGTGGAGAATCACTAGGCTATTTTGGTTCTAATCTCCTCGAAGGGTCGTATTATCGAATTATCGTTTTAACCATGGACGAAGATCATCGTTAATTTAATTATTTCATTAATTATTAATCTTAAATTGCTTCCAAATGAAAAGTACTGATCAGAATATTATGTATATAACATTGAACTTTCACATTGGTATAAATTAAAATAAGTCAGTTTTCAAAATTGTACAACTTACTAGGATATACATTTATTTCCTTTCGTCTCTTTCTGTTGAGATCAAGCCGAGTTTCCTAAAGTAGCATAATTCAAATTTCTCCAAATTACTGTTTAAAATTGAAATTTTATTTTATAATTAATATCAAAATTTAATTTTAATGTTGTTAGTTAAAATTACAATATTTTCTTTCAAATTTCAACTTGTAACTTTCATATTTCAAATAATAAAAAACAAAGTTTATAATTTTGCAACTTATTTTTTTTAAATTAACTTAAATTCTGCAAATTAAAAAAAATCAACTTACAATTTCGAATTTGCAACTATTAAATTTCAACTTTTAAATATGTTGTTGAAAATTTTGAAATTTAAACTTTCAATTTAAAACAGAAAACTCAAACAATTATATCATTATACTACAATTTAAATTTAAAATTTTCACATTTTATTTCGATTTTTTTATATCAGTACAAATTGAACAATTATATAATTGAACGACTTATATTCAATGTTCAAACTGCAATTTAACATTATAATTTTCATTTTTTCTATTTTTTGTCTTATGCATTTTTAATACTTGATAACCAGTAAAAAATCAGCACTTAACGGCATTAGTTCTTGTGAGTTTGATACGGATTAAATTTAAACAAAAGCATTGTGCGCGAGTTGCGTTTCCTCTTGAAATAAGCACACCATTCGAGGCACTAATAAATTAGAGGTTCAGATAATAAGATATATAGCATTAAAGTTGTTTGTTATTGGAAGTTCAAAGTCTTTAGACTAGACCCAAACATCTGCCTTGCTCGCATCCTGCAATCGCCTATAATAAGAGAGCAAAAGAGAAATATGGATGCGCGATAGGTGGAAACGAGATGAGATGAGAGTTGCAGAGCGAGAGAAAGGCATAGTGTCATCATTGGAAAGCTTTCAAGAAGTTTCCATATCGGCGTGGCAAAGTTTGTTTTATAATTGGGACCACGCCTCGCGTTCCATTTCTCTCCATGCTATTTTAATTCATTAAAATTAATTTAATTAAAGCCCTCATATATGCAAACAATGCATAACTTCCATCCGAAACTCCCTTCTTCCATGCATACATAAAAAAAACCATTACCAAATTATCAACTTAAATCATTCAAATCAGTTATTCAATTTTGATTAATTCCATTAGCAATTTCCTTCTGCTCTTACATATAATTAATTCATTATTTCATTTTTTAAAAATGCAAAGATTTTATAAGAAAAGGAAATGTTATTTCGCCTCGCTTTAAGAAATGTGACGAGATGTAATTTGATGTTGAGAAATAATAAAAAATGTTTCACTTGTTCCACGCAATATATTTACATCACAATACGTGCTTTTCTCAATACGTTTAATACACTGTGCATTGTTATTAAACGCTGCATAATAAAATAAAATAAGAACATAATTATTTGCATTAAATTAAAATATGTTTAAAAAATAATAGTGAAAGGTAATGTCCGAAATGTGCGTCGAAGTGAGAGGTTTGCAAAGTAAAATAAGGTTTATTCGAGTTTTTTTTTTCTTCGGATGATTGGAGTACAGACGAAATCGAAATTCTCCGTGTGTATCGCTCGATTGAGTTCGTGCCGGAAAAACGGGTATTATTCCCCACAAACGTTCGACATGGGCGGATAAAAGCATCCCGCTTTTCATTCTACTCGTCGGCCGAGATTTCGCAATCAGTAAAGTATCACTTTGTCAGTAACACGCATGCATCTTCCGTACATTAAGCCGGGTCGTGTACATCAACGTCACTTTATATTTCTCTTGCTTTTCTTTTTCTCCGACTCCAATCTGGAAAACATGAACTCTTGTTTTGTTCGTTTGTAAAAAAGTAACAAATATTAAATACAATTGGATGAAGAATGTACAATTCTAATTTAATACTGGTTTACAAATTATATTCTATAACCGAGGATACACTTTATATTATTATAGAATTCTGATTTAAAATGTTTCGGTTTACAAATTATGTTCAATAACCGAAGTTTCACTTTATATATCATAGAATTTTGGCTTAATAGGTTTCAGTTTCGGTTTACGTATTATGTTCGATAAGCGAGGTTTCACTTTATATTGTTATTCTAAAAGGTGTTAGATTTTATCAATTTTTAATGGATATATGTAAAAGAATATTAATTTATAATTAATTTTTAAATAATTCAAAAAATTATATCTTCAAATATATTATACATTTCAGAAAATGTGAGAAGTTCAGAAAAATAAGAGAAGTTCTGATATAAATTTCAGAAAATGTTCGTCAATTTAAGCAGATTCATAAAAATGTCTTCATAAAAATCGAATTATTAAAGTAAAGATTTACGATTAATGGATTCGATAATTAATTAAATAAAATTGATATATTATAACACAGGGCAAATAATAGTCAAATGGTTAAGTCGCCCCACCTACGTGCTAGTGGGCACAGGTTCAAATCCTGGTCAAACCAGGCCCTCTCAGTGCAGCAATAGGGCCATCGTTAATCACAGATGGACAGTGAAATGGATGAGGTTCAGCATATGGATCTTCAGCCAAGTCGATGGTTAATGACAGTGTTAAGAAAGTTAATCTAGAAGACAATAGCCAACCTACAAATTAAAATAAAAAAATCATCATAATGGTAACTATCCACCAGGAAAGATTACCTACCTAATTTCAACCACGATCTTAAATTTACTCATTGTTCACATTGATGAACAGATTGTGAATAAAATTACTCGACATAAAAAAAAAATATGTTCTAACATAAATTTTAGAAATTATTTAATAATAATAATAATTTATTGGCCAAACATGGATACATAATACATATATTTATAAAAAATAAATAAATAAATAAATTCTAACATCAAAAAATATATATTAATAGGCTGGCCAAAGGACTAACAAAATTACTTATTATTACGTAAAATTTAAATATTACCTACAACTTTTTAATATAAATGTAAATTTTTTATCTTTATTAGCTATCAAAATAATTTCGTTTTACGAATTATGTTTCATAACTAAAACTTATATTAATTTATATGCCTTGATTACATTCTGAAAAATTCTTTAAATTACAATTTCGTACAAAAGTTTAATGAATATAACTTTTTAGCTAGTTTCAGTTTTGGAGTTTCTGTTAGGACACTTTTTTTTCAATATTAACTAAAGTTCTTTATATAATTTTTACTACATTCATCAATTTTGTGCAATTTAATGGACAAAGTAGAAGTAATTTAGTTGTAATTTGAGTTCCCAATTGATGATTTAGATTGAGTCGAGAGCATATGGAAGTTCAGTTTTGACGAAAAATTGACAATTTCCGAAAAGGCAAAGGAACCCGACTAATTGTCTCTCTCTATGAATACGAGTCGGACAGACAGACAGGAAATGACGCAATCAGAGGACGGGCAGAATGCCAGAGCCGAACCTTATTATCGGAATCGCCTCTGAGACGGCAATAACATTGTTTTAAATGCCGAACAAAGGACGAGGCGTGACGTCCGTCACGCGCTTCGAACACGCCAAGTAATGTCGAACGAAGGAAAAGAAAATGATAAAAAAGCAAAAAAAAACACTATGGTCGCACTGTTGTTATTATTACGATCATTACGGTCTTTTTCTGTGGAATGATGCATCGTGTGGAAGCAGCCCGGACGAATGAAAGAAGAGGAAGGAGGAGGAGAGCAGCAGCAACTAAATTAGTTCTGCTGACAAAGGAATTGTTCGTAACGATCCACCGTTAAAGTAAACCGCAAAGCTGTTTAAAGTGAGAGGAACGAAGGTTCTCTTTCGCGGTTGGAAGTGCAATCAAAATTTTGGATCCGAATGGATGCAAATACACACATACATATACAATGGTTGAGCAGGAGAAGAACGTCCCGCAGGGACAATCAACCGTACGTCCGGTTGTGCAAGTTTAGAGACCTCAAAACCCTTTGAGACCTGCACTTAGCTAGTAATTGTTTCTGAAACCCATCATACCACCCCCACCTGCCCAGGTCTCCATAAACTTATCTAATATTTACCATACCAAGAAACTCACTTAACTTTTAAGCAATTGTGAGAATCATCTTGAAAATATGAAAAAACTATTGTCTAAAAAGACTACAAAATCACCTCGGTATTTAAGTCTTTGGATGCACATTCATTCGAATTTTATTTTGAATTTGGAGCACATTTACTTATGGTATTCATTATACATGATATTGAAATAACATTAGGTACTTAGTATTACAAAAATATTGTGACCATGAGGAAACAAATGCATTTAGTACGAAATGAGACGCGTCAAAAAAAAAATTGCATATTTCATCTCAGAATCTACAAAATACGCAAGCTTTTTATCGCCGCGGACCGGTCAACGTTTGATAATTTTTATACCAAAAAATGAATATAAAGTAATTTAACATTTAACTTATAAGATTCTAGTTAAAATAAAATGAAAATAATTTAACGTTCCTTAGACGGCCCGGTACCATTCGATCCACGGATCCACGTTTACTTTACAAATGAAATAGAAATAATGTATTTTTTTAGAGATCATCATCAAACAATAAAATAATTTGTTTATAATTTCAAAAATCAATGGTTGATTAATTATTTAAATAAATTTAAATTGGACGTTTCCGCGAAATTGGTGAAAATTCCGAAAAATAAATACGTTATACATACCAGCTTATTTTAACTATAAAAGGTAATTCGAGTTTTACACGTGATGTAAGACTGAACTACTCACAAAATTTTTAATTTACAGTACAGCACCTTATTCCAAGCACCAATTAAATAACCTTTTATTTATTTAAGTTTTAGCAACTTAACCTGACTTTCGACTACAAATAAGTTTTGCTATGCGATTGAGACAAGGAAATAGGTGAAAATACGAACGCAGATATAAAAATAAATTGGGGGTGGAACGGGAAAAAGAAAAATAGAATGAGAGTTGAAAAATGAACGAGGGATGGGAGTGGGTAAAAATCGAGGCGCAAATCAATAGCACATTTATTCACAATTTATTTAAGAGCGGACGCCGATCATTTTTATTCAACGGTTGATTTAGCATGGCTGGTCCGGATGCCGGCCCTATATATTTCCTCCCTACAATTGCTTTTTCTGGGATAATCAATTGCACCGTGAGCACCGCACACTCTACAATGATTTGTTATTCCGAGGGCCCACTTTCTACCCTTCCTCCTATACTCTCCTCTCCAACAACCTTAACAACGATTCACCAACCACCCGAAACCTTATGCACATTCCCATCTACATATATTCACATTTTCCCAACCAAATATTTTACAGGAATTTATAACACTTACACTGATACACGCGTATCATTTACTCAAAAATCATCGCATTTGCACATTTAATTTTTATCATTACATAAATATTAACGGAACACCCAATTATTTGAACATATACAACTGAATATATGTTGTTGCGATTTTCCTGACACGCAATCTATTGAGCCTTACCTCAATTAAATCAAAATTTCTTTGTTACGATACGTTTTCATTAACAATTATTACTTTTCATTAATAAATTACTATTAATAATCTTTTTTTTTCGCATATATTTTTGAGTGTGTGTTCGTACTGAAAATGCTATAAATAAAGTGCATTTGAGTGATCAATTTCACCCAAAAATCCACTGTAATTTAATTTCGAAGCGACGCTTTATTCCGTTAGGTTTTTGTTTCCATTTAATAAAGTTTTTCGAATTGGTAAAGTGGGTGCGCAATAAATAACGGCGGCAACGGCATGCGAAAATGTGAAAACAAAAACAAATAAAATAAAAGTAGACGGGCGAAACGAAACAAAACGGTGCGAATATTTTATGGAATTTGTATCAGTCTGTTGCGTTGCGAACGGTGTGGATCGTCGGCGGCTTCGGTAGTGGTTTATCAGAGGCGGCTGCATCGTTTTGCAATAATAAAAGTCTAGGAAGCCGCAGGATTGTGGCCGGACAGCTGCACCGAATCCGCCAGTGCCAGACGATGGATTTTCATCCATCGCGAATAAAACGCATCGTTTGATTCGATCGCATTATATACTGGAACGGCGCTCCGCTCCGTACATAATGCGCGCAAACCAACTGCCGTCCATCGAACTTCCGGCTTTTGTTTTCTTTTTCACAGACACATTTTGTTTTGTTTCCTCGGCAATCACATGTTTTACGATTCATGCATTTACTAACCCAGTTACGAAAAATTGAAAAATTCAATTAGTCAAAAATTTTATAAAAAATCATATTTTTAGTAATAAACTTAACTAAATAATTATTTGAAAACAAGTAATAATAATTCTAATAACAATGATAAAATTAAATAAAGAAATTAATTATGTTTTAATTTCTAAAGGGTTTAACAAGGATAATGCTAGACTGTTGGGTTGGTTTTCTCGCTCGCTCTTGCTCTGGTATCTCGCACTAACATTGCAGATTTCACATTTTACTTTGTTCATATGGATTTTTATTATTAAATGCATTTTAATTGATACTAAAAACTTCGAACTAAAAGAAGCGAGAATATTTGATATTAGTGATGATAAATTTAAATTGTATGTGATGTATTTCTCAAGGTAGCGTACTGGGTCTTATTTTTATATTTATATTCAAGTTCAAGTTTTAATAGAAGTAATATTTTCAATAATAAAAAAAAATGATAAAAGATAAAATTTTCTGTAATAAAAATTCTAATTTTTTTCTTTTGATCGATGAACACTTAAGAGAAAATCTTCCAAGTTACAGTCATGCTAATATATATAAAAAAAATAGCACACTTTTCAGTATCATAATTGCGACCGCAATCACGCAACAATGTCCTTTTCATTTCCGAAATCGCTTTCGCCTTTCCTAAAGAAAACAAAACGAAAATAAGTTCGTCGCCTTTTTTACTCTCTCTCCCTTTTTGCTTTCTCAGCCAGCTTTTAGTCCCTACGATTATTTCTGCATCCCCTTTTTCTTTCTTTCTCCTTTCGCTCTCATTCTTTGGTCTTAATCCGTAATTGAAATAAAAGTATTCAATTTGAGTGTGCAGACGGCAAGCTTATAAATAAAATATCTCTCTCTCTCTCTCTTTTCGACTTCTTAGAGGCAAGAAAGGAGAGAAGTAGGCTGACGTTATCAGTTATCCGAGGCTTTATCGTCAGGCTTTATAGCGTTAAGTCGTTGTTTTCAGGAATCTCTGGATCCGTTTTGGCGATAAATTGAACATACATACATACACACACACTTCTTTCAATTCTCTATTTTTATTGAATAAGATCGATTTATCTAATACCCAAATGTTAATGCTGCATAAATATGAATATTAATATTTAAAATTTACATGTCAAAGAAAATCTTAATTAGAATCATTGAATATAAAATATATAAAAAGCTGTAAATATAAGTAAGTTTAGTTGCATATAGTATCATCTATATTATAAAAATCGTAATTTTTAAGTTATTATATGTTGTTATATTTTTGTAAATTATTGTAAATATAAATGATTTTACGATTATTTTAATATTGCATAATACAACAATTCACTGTTGCTAATGCATTTTTTTTTAAATTTTATTCCATTTCATTATAATTTGGTAGATGAGGTTTTCCTGTACATTTTATTGAAAGATTCAAATGCAAATTATTAAAATAAAGTAGTTAATAATGCAATCAGTTTATTAAATGTTTCATTATCATTTGTAAAAAAAAACTAACGAAAAATTAAAGTAATTGGGATATGTTTATCTGTTTGGAAAGGTTTTCAGGAAAAGCAAATGAGATTTTCTGTAGAATTGTTACACAATGGGCATGTGTCATGCACAGTGGGCTTGTGGATTTTCATCAACACACAGAGAACAAATCACGTGTCAACGGGAGTGTTTCACACGACAACTGAGGGACCGAAACATGATGGTCTGTCACCGAGTGTCGTCTGAAAATGTTTGAACTTCCGTGCATGCTACCATACATACACGAACGTTGATCTAGTCGACAACAATAACAAACAACAACAGTAACAACAACGAAGATTAAAATATACATTATTGCAAACAGATCTGCAAAGCAAAGTAAAGCCCATTGTCAACGATTGTCGGATTGATGCAACAAACATTTTGATATTACTGCTTTAAATAACGCAGTAGAAAAACATAAAATATATATTAACATTGAACTACTATGAGAAAAACATGCTCACAATGCAGTCTTTCTTTGTAATCTTCTACTTAGAATAATACAATTGTAATAACACAAATTATAATGATAATAAAATAAACAAATTCTTTTGATTTTATATTTTTGTTTCTCAATTTTAAAATGTATACATGTGTACGTAATTAAATTAGAAAGTCTCATTGTTGCAACTGCTTGAGTCGACTTATTTTTGCCTTTATTTAACTACTAATAAATTTATTTACTAAATTACTGTATTTATTATATTATTAATTGTAATTATATTCAATAATGTTAGAATTTCCAATAAATGATGTCTTGTTTCGATTAGAAATCATGATCGAATTTCGTTATAATCTAGTGAATTAAATAGCGAACAGGGCGGAATAAATGAATTTTAGCAATATGGGATTTGGGAATGAGGAATGGATGGGTCCGGTGATTTATCGGAGAATAAAATGGATTGCGAGTCGAGGCTTTCCTCCTTCCAACCTACATTTTTCTCTCTCTGTTTGTATCATTTCCACTCTATTTCTTTCCATCTCTCTTTCACTCTCATCAGATGATACACGACGCGGAAGGGCAGAAGGACAGAGGTAGTAAGAGGGTATCCTAGATTGCTTTGTTGTAGTGGCTTGCAGCTGAAGTCGAGACACAAGTATAGGTCAGTCGGAGTTGGGCGAGAGTCAATCTTGGGTCCTCCGTTCAGTTTATCGCTCCAATTACCCATCTCTAATTACTAACCTGATTTAGAAATTTTCGCTCTCTCTCTCTCTTTTTATTATATTAACTAATTGACGAGTTCAGTTCGCGATTCCATCGAATCCCTCCATACGTATTGTTTTTTGCTACTTCACTTTTCACCGGTTTTTGGTTTTGACACGTGAACATTGGGACGGACGCTCAACCAATTAATTGATTATCGATCATTCATTCAAGCGACATTAAAATTAATCCACTCGACATTATACTCGAATTCTACGCACGTCGCTTCCACTCTCTCTCTATACCTGCAGTTAATTAATTAATTTTCGAGTATCAAAAGGGGGGAGTATCTGGATGACAATGCGCGTGGAGAAAAAGGAAAAGTGTCCGGTAATTGGCGGGAATTTCCATTGAAACATTATTAACAGCTACGAAAATAATCCCACATAAAACGCAATGATAAGCATTTCCAAAACCGCTTCGAACAAGTGCCAATTATCATCATCAGCGGCTGCATATTTTCCTCGCCGCGTGCATAATTATCGACTGCTGCCCATTCGAATGAAAGCCTCAATCAACTCGCAACTTCCCACAGAATTTCATTAATTTGGAAAACGCGTCGCACTATTCATACAACATTTTATAAGCGCAATAATCAACTAATCTGTCGTTTACAAAACTGTACATTTTTATTTAACTCATTGCAATCAAATCAATTCAGAACAATTTTCGAAAAAAAAATATATTGGAAATAATATTATGATTTGGTAAATAATCTGGGCCTAACCCATTATATTATAGTACGTTTTGGTTTGGTTAAGTTGTGCAAGCAAATGTTCTATAGAGTGGCGTCTGAAAGACTTCCAAGAAGTCAAATAAGGTGAACACGGAGGGCAACAAAACGAGCATTTGTTTAAATTAATCGTTTACCGAAATTTTTACAGGGCACTGATGATTATTTTTGGCTTACTTTTCTCATTTGCAATTGATGCTGATGTAATTCCCTGTGATTCTTAGAACCCCAAAACCTGTATTTTATGTGAGTTTAAATAATCTTGCATTGGAATAGGAATACCCAATGAGTTTCACTCGAAATTATTCGTAGGCATTATAATATAAAAAAAGATTGAAAATGAACAAATCATGACTTTTTAAACAATTCAGTTAAATTATACTCATTTATTTTTAAAATAGGTAAGGTTAGTTAGTTTATGTAAAATTAGGTAACGTTGTCTAAGGTTAGATTATGATAAATGTTAGATTACTGTAGGACTGATAATACCTTAAAAAAATTAAGGTGAAATTAATTAAGATTAGAAGCATATAATTGAAATAATCATTTAATATTATAAAAAAAATAATTTAATCTAAATATACAAACCAAAGAAATTGATAAACAATATAGGATTTTGTTTTTACTTATATAATATTATAATTGATATTATTTCCAATTGATAATTTCAAAGCTTCTTTTATATAGTCTCATATTTTTTTAATGAAAAAGTTCAGTAGAAATAATAATAATGTAATAATATTCTTTTTGTCATCTTAAAACTTTACTGTAATACTATGTATTTTACGTTGATATAGTAATAGAAAAAAGAAGTGCGTAAAAGATAGTTGTTCATTTTTTTTTGTCCAAAGTATATTATACTTTAAATACAGCAACACCTCGCATAGTGCGAATCCTTCAATATCTACACTGTTTTAAACCGGACTTCAAACCGCATAAAAATAAACAGTACAGATTGATTAAATAAATCGATCATTTAAGAAAATAGTTTTTAGATTTTGCTCAATTAAAATTTGTTTGTTTTAAAAGTTACGAATCGGACTATATCGAATTCCAAACTGATTGAAGCTGCAGTATTCAAAGTATCTCTGTATTTGTTTTAACAAAATAAATAAGATCAATTTTGTTTTATTGAAATTACGGAAATAAAATATTTTCGATCCGGTTGAATGAAAGTGTCGTGTGTGTATAGGGTGGAAACGGCACTGCGGTATAAAAATAAATTTCATTATTCGTTTGCCCCAGATATATATGTAATTTTTTTTATACTCTCTGCACTGCTTCTTGAGAATGGGGAATCTTCTTACTCTTTTCCTTTTATTTTTACTCTCGGCAAGAGATAACAACGATATAAGAAAATATGTGCGTTAGAAATGGGGTTGGGGAAAGCGTGTTTTACGATTTGATCTATGGCATTCATAAGTGAGTTTATTGGCAATTTCGGGTGACACCACGTATGAGTTGGTAGTCATTTTCTGTGAGGTGTGGTGGGGGAGGGATTTCTCCTCTCGCATGGATAAAAAGAGGTACTGAATAAAAAGGAGAAGATATGAAAGACAGAGAGAAAAAAACATAGTGGATGCGAGAAAATCCAATATGACAAATCTTGTGTGCTCCGTGTAGTTGTCAGTCCAGGATATTGGGGGGACTCCCCGTTGGAGCCGAAGACAGTTTCTCTTCTGGCGCCGGCCGAAACCTTCACTCACTTTCAACCCCCACTCCAACTCACACACATCCAGACGAATGAAAAAAAAAATATAAAAACCCCCGCACGGAATTTGATGTCAAAATCAGTTCGCTTATAAATGAAATGTCACCTCTAGCAACAGCGACGCCGTCACCCAAAATTGGCCCGTCTGTCACGTCCTGCAACTTTCCATTCCATCTTTCCCCTCCATCAAGATCGAACACTCATAACTATAATAACGCAATTAAAGAAAAAACAATCAAACAAGGAAAAATATGTAACGTTTTTTATTGACTCAATTCATTATTTAGCAACACTCATGAATATAAATGTCTTTCAGATCTCTACTATATTGCACTTTAATAATATAAAATGAATACTGATTTAGAAATGTTTACGAAAGGACAAAGTAAAATATTAATGCTAGGACAAAATAGAACTTTCAAATGACAGGAAATCAACAGAATGATAGATAGAATAAACTAACGACATACTTCATTCGTTAAAAAATATATTACAAAGTCAAATGGAAGATTGCTTTTATTTGTCTTAGCAACTAAAACATATAAAATGTCACTTTCGTGTCCTACATATATTTTCCGTTTATTTACCTTTTTTCGTCAATTTACCTTTTCATCGCATTAAATCCAATCCAACATAAATACCCTATATACCAGTAGTTCAAAACTTCAAATCTCACTTAAAAACTTGAACGAACAAAGATAAAAATACTTGAATTACTGGGTGTTCTAGTTTTTTTCGATATTTTTATAGTGCAATTAAATAGAAGATATATACAATCACTCATATTTATCCAATCTTTGAATAACAATGAATATTTAACATTTTTAAATAATTAAACACAATTTATTATGTGCACTTTAATTCGTATTATTCAAATCCATTTATTATATTAAATCGTTTTTAACCTAATTACTTATATTGTTGACCAAAAACCCCGATTTACTAATGAATTAACCTACATTATTCTCTGACATTATTTATTTCCTTATACGTTATTAATAGAAACATTACATTTTTTTTACATAAATTAAAATAAAAACACATTTCAACACATTAGTTTGTTGAAATTTTCAAACATATTTTTTAGAAACAATTTTAAGAAAAGTATTTTATATTTTCCTTAATAAACATAAAAATTTAACAAAAACTTTCGTGCGATACGGCTGTTGTCAATAAGCAATTTGATGAATTATTAAGATTTGTTATCTCGAAGCTTAATTATGATTACAGTATGTACATACACATATATTGGATAAAGTAACAAGTTCTGAGCGTTTTGTCTCATACATCGAGCTTCTTCTTGAGACCAGTCTTATGCAAGTGGTTCCAAACGGTTTTGTGGCTAATCTTCAGTTCCTGGCCAATTGAACATGCCGAAGTTTTTATCAACATTTTCGACGATTGGCCTACCAGAGCGTGTCTCTTCGACGTCCATATTACTGTTGCATTCGATACTGTATTTCCTCTTGTACGAATTTTCTCTTTTTTACCATTTTCATCTTTTATAACGTTTTTATGGATATACATATTTATTATATCTAGCAATTTACTACACCTAGATTTGGACTCGCCTGGTGACACTGCAGCGAATGGTTGTGCGTGAATCATGAGTGAAAAAAGTGAGGTACCACCTTGGAAAGACGATCCGCGAAATGCGGAAAAGATAAGGAAACTAATAGAGAGTGGTAATGTGCTGAAGAAGCTTATCGTAAGGTTCCGAACCCCAAACGAGATAAAAAACGAGGTGAATTATATGATTGAAATCATAACCTCAATCGAGGACGAGGCAACGCTACCGCCAGAGGGTGCGGTATGCGCAGACTCAGCAGAAATAATAGTAAGTGACGAATGTCCTGAAAAAACACTGTCGCAAGAGGCAAATAAGCCAAAGGTGAACGAAAATGCGAAAAACAAGGAAGCAAATGAATGGACTACGGTAGAGCACAAGAAAAATAAATATCAGAAGACACAGCCAAACAGGCAAAGAAGAAGGATCATACCAGAAGCGGTGATAATAAGTACAAAAGGCAGCAGCTATGCGGTAACGCTTAAAAAAGTTAAAGGAAGCGTCAGGCCTGAAGATGTTGGAGTAGCTATAACGGCGCTCAGAAGAACGCGGCAAGGAGATCTATTGGTGCAGGTAGAGAAGGGAACGGGCAAGGCGGAGATCCTGAGAGCTGCTCTAGCAAAAGGTCTGGAAAGCGAAGAGCGAGTACGCACTCTGC
>NW_017097526.1:0-716 GCF_001412225.1 Nicrophorus vespilloides | reverse complement strand
TGACCATAGCAACAGGGAAAAATGTCAAAGTGAAATGCCTGAGACCATCGTACACGGGGAACCAAATAGCAACGGTTGAGCTAACACAAGAAGATGGAGTTAAACTCTTAGAAAGCGGAAAAATATGGATCGGATGGGTCAACTGCAGGGTAAGAGAACGTGAAGATACTCTTCGCTGTTTTAGGTGCTGGGAAACAGGACATCGAGCTACCAACTGATCGGGCCCAGACAGAACAAATGACTGCATGGGGTGCAGTAAAGAAGGCCATAAAGCCAAGGAATGCAAATCTGCACTTTACTGCCCGCTATGCTGCAAAGCGGGACACCAGGCAGGCAGCAACCGAATGGATAGCAAGTTTGGACCTAATGGTTGTGAACAGAGGCTCTGAATCGACTTTTGAGAGAGGTGCTAGTGCGTCAATTCTAGATTTAACCCTTGCCACAAACAGAATGGCCACTAAAATTACCAACTGGAGAGTCCTAGACAAGGAATCGATGAGCGACCATAGGTACATAGCTTTCGAGATTGGAGACAGCATCTGTAATCTCACGACAAGAAATAGGCAGGGATGGGCTTTAGGGAAGCTGAACGATAATACTTTGCGGCAGACACTACAGGAAAGACTAAGTGACAGTGAAAGCGTAGAACATCTTATGAATGCGGTCACAGAAGCATGCGACGCTGCTATGCCAAGGAGGTCAAATGCCCACCATAA
>NW_017097525.1:873-5259 GCF_001412225.1 Nicrophorus vespilloides | reverse complement strand
GTGTAGGTACAGAAACCAGAAATTCCAGGACTATATCAAAAATCTGTCCGCAACACCTGTGACGGACTACTCGCTGTGGAAAACCACAAGATGCATTAAGCGACCACACACCCGGATTCCACCGATACGGAAGACCGATGGCAGCTGGGCGAGGAGTAGCAGAGAGAGGGCGAACGTATTCGCGGAACACTTTGTGAACGTGTTCCAACCCTTTCCAGACGAGACATCCGTTGAAGAATCGGGCGAGATCAATGAATTCTTGAAAGCTCCGTTCCAGATGTCACTCCCTATAAAACCCGTACGACCATTCGAGGTGATGGATGTCATCGGGGACCTAAAACCGAGTAAGGCTCCTGGCTACGACCTAATAACGGGAAGGGTGATGAAGGAGTTACCCAGAAATGCCATAGTGTTGCTGACAACCCTATTGAATTCCCTGCTGAGAACGGGTTATTTTCCCTCCCACTGGAAAGTTGCTCAGCTCGTCGTCATACCGAAGCCGGGAAAAGATCCAGAGGAGGTCACGTCCTACCGACCCATCAGCCTGCTGCCGGTGATATCCAAGGTTTTCGAGAGGTTATTGCTCCGGAGGATCTGTCCATTCTTGTCCGAGGAGGGTGTGATTCCGGACCACCAGTTCGGATTCCGACGACATCACTCCACCATCGAGCAGATCCATCGCGTGACGAACGAAATCAGACGATCCATGGAGGAAAAGCAGTATTGCTTCGCTGTGTTCCTTGACATAACACAAGCCATCGACAAAGTGTGGCACGCGGGTTTGCTCTACAAAATTAAGAGTACGCTGCCTCACACCTTTTACAGCATATTAAAGTCATTTTTGTGTGATAGATTTTTCCAAGTGAAGATGGAGGGTGAAGTAACACAGCTGTATCCAATCGGATCGGGCGTGCCGCAGGGAAGCATCTTGGGACCGGTGTTGTATAATCTATTTACGTACGACCTGCCGACATCCCGGGAAACCACTATAACTACCTACGCCGATGACGTCGTGATCCTTTCGTCCAACGGGGATCCGGTTATTGCTGTGCGTGGACTCCAGTGTCATCTCGATGCGTATCAGGGTTGGCTCAGGAAGTGGCGGATTAAAGTCAACGAAATCCAGCCATGTCACCTTCACCCTCAAAAAGGGAATCTGCCCCTCGGTCACACTCAACAACAATCATCCCGCAGGCCGACGATGCCAAATACTTGGGCTTGATTTTGGATCGCAGACTCACATGGAAGAAACACATCGCAACAAAGAGGAAGCAACTGGACATCAAGTTCGCGAAACTGTATTGGCTGATCGGAAAGAGGTTACAACTATCCCTCGAAAATAAACTATTAATATACAAGACAGTGCTGAAGCCAGTGTGGACGTACGGCATCCAGCTTTGGGGAACAGCTAGCAATTCCAACATAGAGATCCTGCAACGCTTCCAGTCCAAGTGTCCGCGAACCCTGGTGCAGGCCCCCTGGTACGTGACGAATGACACGATACACAACGACCTCCACATGAACACTGTTAAGAGTGAAATCTCCATATTCAGTGCCCGTTTTCAAAAAACCACCCCAACAGTTTCGCGTTATCCCTCCTAGACAATAGTGACACCCCCCACAGTCTAAAGAGACACAACACTCTCGACCTCCCCTTTAGAAAATAAAAGTTAGTTTTATTGTTTACATTTTCATAGTGCCGTCAAAATCAAATTTTATTTAGGTTATTGTCATCGAGTTATTCTTTTTTAGTTAAATTTATAATTGTTTATAGGAAGATTTCCGATGGGAAATCGTTCCGCTCCATGTTTTTATTTTGTTTTTCTGTTTTTATTTTCTTTTCATTTTTTTTCTGTCTTACAAAAGCATTCAACTTATAGCCCGAGATGTTGGCAGGTTGTGCATGAACAATAAAAGTTAAAAAAAAAACATATAAAAGTCAATTCGATTTAATATTTTATAATTGGGTGTAATTTATTTGCGATAAAACTATGATTTTAATAATCTCTTGAAGTGTAATTTATTTGCGATAAATAGTTACGATAGATATAAAATTTCTAAAATAAATTAACGTTGATTAAATAAATTTTATTTCGGTACCTTGATTTCTTTCGAAGATTATTTGTAGCTATTGGTGATAGAGAGGTGGTCCTGCGGTTTCAGCACTTCTGGACCGATGGAGGTTAACGTCCCTGCACTTCAATAAACACACAAAGGATAGAATACAAACTGCACTGCCGACGGTGATCAAAGACTGATACGAGTCGCGATCAAATACGCATGCGTCGCTCCACACTTTTGTATAAGCGATCATCTGTGCACATAGGCGCCTCTAAAACCTACGTATTTTTAACTAAAAATTTTGTAATAGTTACGATAGATATAAAATTTCTAAAATAAATTAACGTTGTTGAAACCAACATCTGTCAGACAATGTAGAAGTATATTGAAAATTGAATTTTTCACAAGATTTTAATATGAGAAATTGAAGGATATCAAGGAATTATACATTTTTCTCTGCTTGAAAGTATTATGTACACCTTTACCATATAACTACACACACATAAAAATAGATCAGGGTAAACTCCTAGAAAATTTCAACTTTTTGCATAATTTTGCCGATACCTTGAAGTGACACTTATTAAGTCACTTCGAGATATCGAACGAGACGCGTCACTTTGCATGGCAGGAAAATTTCAGGTATCTTCAACCTTTTGCAAATACAAAATAACAGAAAACAAAAAGGGTTGTTACCGCAAGTCATTAAACGTGGGAATTCCACGTGACGTTCATTATATTTGTAATCAATTTTGTTAATTTGTCCATCGGTTTTGTATATCCCTAGTTAGCAGAATTCTTAAAACACGTATGGTTCAATTTATGATATACAACGTAATTAAGGTAGAAGAACTAATTTATGAATCGTAAAAATCATATTTTCTTATTCATCCCACAAAAGACTTTGGTTAATTTTTTTTTTGTTACAATAGGGCTCTAAAATAAATAATTAAAAAAAAAGAAAAATATTATATGGGTCTATTAAAATAGAGTTGATGAAATATAGATTATCCTAAAAGCATTTACATTAAATATTAGAGTCGTGTATTTCTATATTAAAATGTATTCAAATATTATTTATTTCAATCAATTTCCATCCATTTCAATAAAACATTGCATTGTTTCGATGTGTCCATGAATAATTGTATTTTCTTTCAATTATTTATTGTATTTATTTAAGCCATTTGAAATAATAACTATTGATGTTTCACTTCCTCAAAAAAATAGTTTAGCTGCACTGCAACATAATTAAGAGGACTGAGTAATAATATTATGTAATTTTCGATCGGCAAACATTGCATAAATCCTAGTTCAGGACCAGCGAACCCACTTGACCACTTGACTGATAGATTGAACGGACATCATTTTGATTCGAAAGGTTTTGTTGCTGTGTCGTTTCGGGTTTTGCTGTTATTATTTAAACCAATTAANTGCTTCTGGACTTCCATATATTAACAAATAAGTATACTTTTCAGTAAAAAATATATCTTAAAAATTAATTAACTAATAAAGAAAATTATATCTTTCAGTAAAAGTGGTCAATGAACTTATTTAAAATATAAGAAATTATGAAACAATAATAATAATAATTAGAAATGAGATAGAAATTATCAAATAATTTAATCACCAGCAAATATTTACAATTTTACTCGAAACATTTTAGTGCTTATCAAAATGGAAATATATAAAAATGATTAGAAATAATATTTTTGGGAATAATTTAAAAAATTAAAAGATTATGGTTTAGTGTCTGTTTCTGGGCTGTCATGAAAAGGAGAGATCTTAACTATTTCTCGATCGATCCTTAATGTATTATTAATGCATTTTAGTATCGACCGTGAAGAAACTGTGTTGGAAATTACAGATTACGGTCAAATCAAATATTTAGTATATGAAATATATTCTGTTTATTATTAATTATTTTACGTTATTATAAACATGCTGATTCACTCGACTGCTACAAGAAAAAAATTGGAAACATAAGAATGGTTCGTGCGAACTCTACAGCACTTTGAGGAATACATGTCATATTTCCTCAAAATAGGAAAAAAATATTTCATATATAATAAAAATACAACAAACTGTAAAGTTAAAAAAAATCAAAGGCAAATTTCTTCGAAAAATTTCAAGTTTCATAACAAATTATTATATACCTATTGTAAAATATAAAAAAAAACTTAATCTAAGTAACGCATCTTCAGGAGATTAAAAGAAAAACATATACTGATTCGTTTGTTAGGCGCCGCGCCGTTAGGACATTGTTTGTTTTTAGGATATGAAAGTATTCTTTTATGTTCACCGCCATCAATAAAATATATTTCTGTTTCA
>NW_017097525.1:0-848 GCF_001412225.1 Nicrophorus vespilloides | reverse complement strand
TAATTTAAAAAATTAAAAGATTATAGTTTAGTGTCTGTTTCTGGGCTGTCATGAAAAGGAGAGATCTTAACTATTTCTCGATCGATCCTTAATGTATTATTAATGCATTTTAGTATCGACTGTGAAGAAACTGTGTCGGAACTTACAGATTACGATCAAATCAAATATTTAGTATAAATCATAAAATAAAGCATATGAAATATATTCTGTTTATTATTAATTATTTTACGTTATTATACCCATTTAACTTATTTGTATTTTTTTACAATTAATATAAATCTTTGTTTTTGTTAATTCATTCAGTACAAATTATACATATTTTCTAAACACTTTATATTATCTCAACACTCGTACAGTACAGGTAAACATGCTGATTCACTCGACTGCTACAAAAAATTGGAAACATAAGAATGGTTCGTGCGAACTCTACAGCACTTTGAGGAATACATGTCATATTTACTCAAAATAGGAAAAAAATATCTCATATATAATAAAAATACAACAAACTGTAAAGTTAAAAGAAATCAAAGGCAAATTTCTTCGAAAAATTTCAAGTTTCATAACAAATTATTATATACCTATTGTAAAATATAAAAAAAAAACTTAATCTAAGTAACGTATCTTCAGGAGATTAAAAGAAAAACATATACTGATTCGTTTGTTAAGCGCCGCGCCGTTAGAACATTGTTTGTTTTTAGGATATGAAAGTATTCTTTTATGTTCACCGCCATCAATAAAATATATTTCTGTTTTAAAAAGACAATAAGTATTTATTAACAGTCCTTTTTTCTTAGATGATAATTTTATTTTCTTACCAGGTATACGAGACGGAACGACGAGTTTTTAAG
>NW_017097524.1:115473-142065 GCF_001412225.1 Nicrophorus vespilloides | reverse complement strand
TGGAGGGTCAGGGCTATATCTGCTACAAACTTGCATCTGAGAACCAACCATATTTACGTCAGTTCAGATGATATTAAAGAAACTGGATATACATATATTCTTCCGAAGAATGTACTTAAGAAGTTTATTACAATTTCCGATTTAAGAGCACAGGTAAGTTTCGATCTCATTTACCTGTCTTGAATAATTATATAATTGGTGTTTGTTTATCTACAGATTTGTGCCTTCCTTTATGGCGTAAGTCCACCGGACAATCCTCAAGTCAAGGAGTTGAGATGTTTAGTGCTACCGCCGCAATGGGGAACTCATCAAACGGTTCATTTACCTACTAATCCGCCCACTCATCCATTCCTAAAAGACATGGAACCTCTAGGATGGATTCATACACAACCCAATGAATTGCCGCAACTTTCACCGCAAGACATTAACACGCATTCGCGATTAATGGATGAAAATTCCAATTGGGATGGCGAAAAAACTATTATCATTACGTCTTCATTTACACCTGGTTCATGCTCTTTGACTGCTTACAAATTGACACCATCAGGATTCGAATGGGGAAAACAAAATACTGATAAGGGCAATAATCCCAAGGGTTACCTACCCAGTCACTACGAGAAAGTACAAATGTTACTATCTGACAGATTCTTAGGGTTCTTCATGGTACCTTCACAGGGTAGTTGGAATTATAACTTCATGGGTAAGCAATTGTGCCTACAAAATAACGTATTTGTTTGCTAATTCTCTTTGTTGTTATTTTAGGTGTACGACATGATCCTAGTATGAAATATGATTTGCAATTGGCCAATCCAAAAGAGTTCTATCATGAGGTTCACAGACCAGCTCATTTCCTTAATTTTTCATCTCTGGAAGATGGCGATGGTGCTGGGGCCGATAGAGAAGATGCGTTCGCCTAACAGTTTTTTTACGTTATTTTTATATTTTGAAATTTGGACTATTTTAGTTGTTTAGATTTAATTTAAGATTATTGTAAATAAATTATATTAAAAACAAGTATATTCCTTTCATTATTAAACATTTCAAATATTGAATTGCAGCCAGTTCTTGCTAGTTATTCATTATTTTATTTATATATCTTCATTTTGTCCAAAAATATATCAGTCTGCAGTACTTTACTGGAATACTTTTAAAAAATACAACATTTATTTAAGGATATTTTAATAGTAGCTCTATTAGTCCATAAAGATATATGTATTTATATTTATTAGAAAAGGTATTATTCACTTTAGCAATAATCATATTTCTTCTTCTTCCTTCCCCATTTTCATTTGGCTTCCGCATTACGCGCCAATAAGCCAGAATAATCATATTTAAGCCTATAGATTAGCAACATATCTATTAAGACAAATGCATGCATGAATGCATGTGCTTCCAAGAACCGCATGCGGCTCCCATTAAAATTTTATTTTTTCACCTAAACCGTTTGCCGTGTGTACGCCGTAAAATTTGACCAAAGATTCTTGTATACTTTTTATTAATATTTTTATTTATTATATTTGACTTTTATTACTAAAATTTTAAATAATTATATTTAATTGTTTTAAGTTCTTATGTTTTGTTTGTTTTTGGTTGGTGAACCTGGATAGTTTATTTTATACCAGCGGTTTCCAAACTGGGAGGCGCCAAATATTTTTAATAAATTAATTTTTATACCATAATATTTTCAAATAAATAAAACGTGTCTATATTATTTAATCTATATCAATAAAAGGTAAAGGAGGCGCGGAAAAAAAAATTTTTTTTAGGGGAAATGCGGAAAAAAAAATTCTGGGAGGCGTAGTAGTATAAAGTTTGGAAACCGCTGCTATATACTTTGATGTCTTCGTAGCAAACGTCATTCTAGTCCTGGTGTAATTGTCCATCTTTGTCTGATTCATGTTAAGCAATCAGATCAGACCCATAAGATATAGGTATAGAATGTAATCACAGATATATTGTTTACCATGGAAAGTGAAAATAGTAATATACCTCTTGAAGATTCAAAGGTAATTGTAAGTGAAACAGATGTTGAGAAGACAGAAGAAACTGAAAATAAACTGAATAGTGATGATTTAAAAGTATCTGAAGATAATGATATTCCTGCAAATTATGATCCAAAAGATGTTTATTATGAGGGTGAAGTAGCCATCTACAAGGATCCTAAATCAGGTTATCAGTACAAATGGGATAAAGAGAAGAATGAATGGGTTAACCATGTAATTTATGGCTTTGAAGATGATACCCACACATACACTGATTCAGATGGAGTAACATTTTTCTGGGATAAAGACAAAAGTGCTTGGTTCCCAAAAATTAATGATTTGTTTATGGCTCAGTATCAAATGAATTATGGGTTTGTTGATAACACAACAAAACCAGAACCTAAAAAAGCTGCAGAACCAAGCCCTGCTGCACCACCTAGTACAGAAGAAAAAAAGCCAGTGAAAAGGAAAGCTTCAGAGCCAGCTTGGTTTGAACCAGAAGAAAGAAAAAATACTAAAGTCTATGTAAGCAATTTGCCTCTAGATATTACAGAAGATGAATTTGCAGAGCTGATGCAAAAATGTGGTATAATCATGAGAGATCCAGTAAGCAACAAACTTAAAATCAAATTGTATACAGAACCTGGAAGTACTGATCTTAAAGGTGATGGTCTATGCACATACATAAGGATAGAGTCTGTAGATTTGGCTTTGAAGCTTCTGGATGGTTATGATTTCAAAGGTAAAGTAATCAAAGTGGAGCAAGCTAAATTTCAACTTAAAGGTCAATATGATCCAAAATTAAAACCAAAATCAAAAAAGCGCAAGGACAAGGATAAATTAAAGAAGAAGCAGTCTCAGCTTTTTGATTGGAGACCAGAGAAGATGAGAGGCGAACGCGCAAAACATGAAAAAATTGTTATCGTTAAGAACGTTTTTGAGTCTAAAATGTTCGATGATGATGTTGGCCTTATATTGGAGCTGCAGGAGGATTTGAGGGAAGAATGTAGCAAATGCGGTGAAGTGAAGAAGGTTGTAATCTTTGATAGGCATCCTGAGGGGGTTGCCCAAATAAATATGACTGAACCAGAAAATGCTGATCAGTGTGTAGCTTTGCTAAATGGTAGGTGGTTTGGCAAAAGGCAACTTTCTGCAGAGATTTGGGATGGCAAGACCAAATTCAAAATTGCTGAAACTGATACTCAAATCAATGCAAGAATAGATAACTGGGAGAAGTTTCTTGAAGAAGATGATGATAAAAAGGTTGTATCAAAATAAGTACTTTGTTGTTAGCAATGTTAAATCATGTTTTTATTTTAAATAATTGTATAAATATATGCTATTAGTACATTCTTCAATTTTCCTTTTTTGTTTATAATACAAAAAATACAAGATATTCATTGTTTTATATTTTTTTGACCTTAACTATTCTAGGAGATATTCAATAGATCATTATATTTTTTTAACTTAAAAGAAATATATCAGGTACCCCCAGATTTACGAACTAAATTCTAAAAGCTCTAATTTGTTACAAGGAGATATATAGTGATAAAAAATTAACTGTCCAAGCAAAAATTGATAATTTATAATTGATGATTGATAATTAATAAAATATATTTTTGGAAGATGCAAAAAACAGTATTTGTTTCTTTTGTCGTGTTTTATTAAATAATTATGTTGTTTACATTGAAAAATATTTGTAAGTAATTATTTGTTTATTTTTTGTCAGTAATACGGAATTTAACATATATAACAGTAAAAACCATGATAAAGTGTGGTAAGACAAGTACATTTAGAATTTTCAAAATTCCTGCAATTACAAACAATCCTTTGGAGCGGTCGTAGAGTCGGGAGTTACCTCTATTGATATAAAATCAAGTATATGAAGTTGCCTCTATTTCATAGTCTCTGACGTTTAACTTAACCTCACGTTTGGACAGTCCATACACGTTTGTTATGATCAACTAGTAGTAAGGTATTGATATCATTTTATTATAAAATGGACTTCTGGAAGGACACCCTTGGTGCTCCTACTAAAATTGTGGCACCTATGGTGGATGCAAGTGAATTACCATGGAGAATTTTAAGCCGAAGGTATGGTGCTGAGCTGTGTTATACTCCAATGCTGCACAGTGCTATTTTCTGCAAGGATCCAAAGTACAGGAAAGAAGCTTTAGCAACGTGTGAAGAAGATAAACCATTAATTGTGCAAGTAAGTTGTGGTTTCAAATAAAACTTCATGTTTCTAAATTGTGATTATTTCAGTTTTGTGGTAATGATCCAAAGATATTGCTAGAAGCTGCATTGTTAGCTGAAGACCATTGCTGTGCAATTGATATTAATTTTGGATGTCCTCAAGCAATAGCAAAGAGAGGTCATTATGGTGCTTATTTGCAAGATGAATGGCCCTTGATTGAAGAAATTGGTAAGACATTTTGATTATATTTTATTTGATCATTTATTGATTATTTTATAAATTTAGTATCGACCTTAAGTAAATCTTTAAAAGTACCTGTTACTTGCAAGATAAGAAGGTTTGAAGAGTTGGAAAAGACTATCACATATGCAAAAATGTTGGAATCAGCTGGCTGTAAACTGTTGACTTTGCATGGGAGAACAAGAGAGATGAAAGGACCATTGACTGGATTAGCTGATTGGGACTATGTGACTGAAGTCAGGTATTATCTATATGTTATTTATGTCATTAAAGGAGATATATTTATGAGAATATTGCGTTTATTGTAGGAAAGTATTAAGCATACCAGTGATATCAAATGGTAATGTACAATGCATGCAAGACATGGAACGCTGTTTAGAACATACAGGTGCAGTTGGAGTCATGACTGCTGAAGGTAATCTCTATAACCCATATCTCTTCACTTACTCTATGCCACCTTGCTGGCAACCCGCTAAAGAATACCTAAATCTTTGTAAGCAATACCCTTGCCCCTTCTCTTATATACGGGGTCACCTGTTCAAATTATTCCACCACCTGCTTTCCTTATCGGAAAACGCTTCACTTAGAATTAAACTTGGTGCTGCAAATAGCATGGAACAATTTGATGAAATAGCTGAGGAACTAAAGTCGCGATACTTACCATATCACGAAGGCGAACAGCAATGGTCAGAAACGCATGAGAGCGGTACACAGAACCTAGTCATTCCTCCTTGGTTATGCCAATCTTATATAAGAATGCCTCCTGAAGAACATCTCAAGTTAGTTGAATGTAAACAGAAGGAATCAGAGGAAATCAATAAACAAGTGAGATTATTGAAGATTAAGTCGGAGAGCGATTATTTAATTTTCTTTTTTATTTTTTGAGAATGAACATCCAAATAAACGAAAATATAAAGACTCAGAAGGAAATCCGATATCAAGGAAGATGATGAAAAAATTGAGAAGGTTGGGAAGGAGACCAGAGAAGATGGATTCTGTGTGTAAAAAGACTATGGAGAAATGCACGAATTGCGTGAATCCATTGGTGAGTGCTTAACAAATTGTGATACTCTCAACATTCAAGTATTATTTTCTTATTTTGCAGGGTGCCAAATGTTTAAATAAATTATGCAAGAAATGCTGCAAGGATAAATGTTTTCTAGAAAATATGGATTGTCCGGGTCATAGAATTTTAGTTAAAACGCGACGACAGATGGCTGCATTTTTTCAAAATGAAGTAAAATGAATTAAATCAATTTGTATTTTAGTTAAAATAATTTTACCATTGAAACTTATCTCTTTTTAATATTATACACATGTTGGATATTTCCGTGGATGAGTTTTATTTAATCAAAAACTGTTATATGACTATCCATGATGATTCAATAAACTTTTTTGTTATTATTTATTTAGTATATTTATATTTGCGTTTAACAACAGTCGGAGATTTGATTCTATATATAGTATTACGACTTTGCAAATTTAGAACTAATCAACATTACTTAATAATAATAGAAATAATAGGTATTGTTGAAAATAGACGAGAACAATATTTACTTAACAAAAAAAAACGGTGCGAATGATATTAATCCTGCAAAATTAGTTAATATTTATTTTATAACTAAATATTAAATGTCTAGTAAGTAGTTTTACATAAAAATATTTATTTTATTGTTTAAAATGTTTATTACTCATTTTATAATACTTTATTTCATACAATATAAATAATGTATACAGAAACTAGTTTGTACAAGAAATATATTATAATACTATCATATAATGCAAATGAAGTTTTCTTAGTCGGATGAATTGGACTGCATAAAAGATAAGCGGTATTGCACAATAATATTATGTAGTTTTTCTTGGCAGATTAATGCATGGCGTAAGGGCAACTGTCTAAGTTGCATAGCCACACTTTTACCAAACAGATCGAACTCATCTTGCGCATTGCTGACATCCCGCGACGTTTGCGTCAAATTATTTCCAACGTTCTCCGCGGTGTATAACTGTGGTAAATCGTTCGTTCTGTTTGGTAATGAAAATATACGATCGTTCCTACTTTTTTGAGCTGTACTTAAGGGCTCGTTCTCTTCTTGCTTAATGTATATAATACCGTTTTCAACGAATAATTGACTATTTGATTCATCACGAGCTGTAGATGTTTTTTTCATTAGCGGACACTCCTCTCCATATTCGTCGTCCTCTTTTTCCTCTTTGATGTGAGATAGTACATTATCCTGAAAACATTATGTTTTACATGATTATATCTTCAAAAAATACAATTAAAAAATATATTTAGATACTATTCACGACGTACGATAGCTTCTGTAACCGAATTTGCTTGTCCTTTGGAATTATCTTTTATACCATATCGTTGTTTGAACCTAATAAACCATCCATGAACCGCCGCAGTACTAAATTCACTTTCTAAGCCTAAAGAGGCATGGAAAATCTTTGCTTGTTTTTCGCACATTTGACCAGAAACATGTACACCTGCACTTCGATTATCGTTCAACCAATTAATCAAAGCATTGTCTAACTCTTTGTACGATGATTTCTTCATGCTCTTCCTCTTTGAAGGACCAAGCTTACTCCGACAATTGTTAGAAAATTCCAAGAGTTTCGCTTTGTTCTTATTGATATCGCGAACCGTTTGTGTACCGATGCAATACTCATTTGCCAGTTTCGTAGTGGATTCTCCACTTTCAAATTTCCTTATTAATTCGAGTTTTTGTTTAATAGTTAGCACAATCTTTTTTCTCTTTTCCGTCATTATTCTTATACAAATATAAAAGTTTTCTTTTCTCAAGTATTAGAGATTTTTAACTGTACATGTTTATTACTACAAACACATTGAACACGTTCTCTAAACTGCGCGAGCCATTGATTATCCGTGCGCAATTTATCCGGTTTGCGGCTTATCCGTGAGCCATATTGTTTTACACAGGAGCGGCTCCAGGATTTATTGAAAATACAAATTTAAATAAATTCGGTTCATATCAGATTTTTATAGGGTCGCCTGTATCACGAAAATCTGATACGAAAGGTCGTTGGTTCAATTCCGAAAAACCAACAAAAATTTGTGTTAAACCCGAAAGGGGTAGAAATAGGGAATAAATCTCTTTAATTTAAAAAAAAATCAGATTTTTATGATACAGATAAAAATAAGATTGGAACAGTTCGAATCTCCGTCAAATATAAAATAAATCAATCGTATTAGAAAAAATACATAAATAAACCTACCACAATTAATTCCCTTGAAACAACTTTTGGACTGCATGGTTTAATGCTTTGCTTCACATGGATTGCATTTATTTTTAGTAACTTTTGTTTTAAGGCAAAGTTTTTACGATCAGGCAAGTTATCTCCAGATTTATTTACTGAATATAGACCGTAACGACGCTTGAAATTCCTTAACCAACTAACGCTGACTCTAAATTCTGGATGACATCTCAATTCGGTACTCAATTTCAACGCTTTTACGCATAAGTCGATCACGGAAATTGGGATGCCCAAGTTGTACTTCATCTGATACCAAGAAAACACTGCCTCCTCGAGGATTTCATATTTGGACTTCTTCATGGATTTCCTCATTCTAAATCTGTTCTTACTGATATTTTTACTGGCCATCTCCAAAATACTTTCTTTCTTATTGTTTATAGTGACTCTTCCAACTTTGTAAGCAGTTGCTAAAGGAGTCTTCCTTTTTTGAAGCCGGTGTATAATATCCATTTTTGATGGAATCGACAAGACATTACGTGTACTTTTTCGGATTTTGCTCATGACTGAATAACACAACTTGACTTTTTAACTAGTTTTTATTAAATAGAATATCATACATTGTAGGTTGTTACAGTTGTTACAGAATAACACAAAACTTTTATCAAACTAAATACGTTTAGACTATAATGGACATAGTTTTAATAACTGACGATTGGATAAAAGACTTTTCGATAGTTGCGCAGCGGCACTGTTACAAACTAATTTTTAAATTATTATATTTTTTTAACCGTCTCAAATATTCATATAAATCGTATGTTTCAAATTATTCCACCTCAAAAAAAATACTATTAAATTTAATTTTCAATTTTGTTACAATAGTATTCACTTTGAGCGAAGATTTATTCATTAATTATAAACAAAAGTGAAATATCAAGCCAATTTTACACTTTAAACTTTCGTTGAATCCAGAGGAATTTATCGATATTAAATCGGATATAATGAAGAGAGCTAATTAGGTATTAGCTATTAAAATATATAAAACTTAATTAGAAATGTTAGTAAAAGATGAGCAACTAGATTTAAATGTTCTAACACACAGAACCATGTAAAGATTATAGTTAGCAAATTGTTTTATATAATCTAATTAATCAGCATATCCAAACGTAATTCTTTTAATTGGCATAGGTTTTATCAATATTTTTTAAAGCGGATTGGGTTGTATAAGTAGATCATTGATGCTGTATTAGTTGTATATAGATGTAATGTTTTCAACTTATCCAAACCATACAAGATAAAATATGAATTTCCTTGATGAGTTAACCAAATCAAGTGAGAAGCCGAAGAGTGAACCTATTAAAAAAGAAGAACCTGCACCAAAAAAGGAAAAACCTGAAGGGGGTAGGTGTTACTTCACTTTTCATTAATATAACCTAACATTTTATAAAGATTTATTATTTTTTCAATATAAATTAATGAACTAATATTGTATTATTAATTTAAATTATATTATACAATATTTTTTATATTTTAAAAACATTTTGTTTATTGGATAGGCATTTAATGGATTGGTCATATGCTTTATTTTGTATTATATAATTTATGTAAACTGAAATGGATTAATTGATATTAATTAATACAACGAAAATATGTATTGTTCTATACAATTATATTGTTAATGTATCTGCATTACTTGATGTCAATAATTTAACTTATTATATTAACTAGCTTTATGCATTTAAGGTGTTGCTTGGGGCTATGACTTGTATCCAGAGCGCAGGAAAGAAAGCGAGTCTAGATTCGCAAATTTAATGCATGGGCGAGACAATCTCGAAAAAATCCGATGCGAAAGAAACGTTTACAAATGCATCAAAACTTCGCCTCTGGTGAAGCTAATGATGGGTGCTTTGAAAAGCTCGGGTTGTCCTATGGATATTCGGAGACACATAGCTTGTGAAGAATGCCATCCAAGCGTTAGCGGAGGATACGATCCGGTGCTGAATCAGATAGTTGTCTGCCAAAATATGGCAACGAACGAAGGTCTCGTGCAAGGAGTGTTAACGCACGAAATGATCCACATGTTTGATTACTGCAGAAACGATCTGAACTTCAAGAACATTGATCATTTGGCTTGCACGGAAATTCGCGCTGCAAATTTGGCCCATTGCAGTTTCGTATCGGCGTGGATGCAAGGCGACACATCATTCTTCAATTTCAAAGAATCCCATCAGAACTGCGTGAAATCTAAAGCTCTAAAGTCCGTTTTGTCCGTAAGAACTGTCAGCACGGAGGAAGCCATAGAAGCAGTGGAAAGGGTATTCCCTAAATGCTATAAAGATTTAGAACCCATTGGAAGACGCATCAAAAGGAACTCGAACGATATGTACATGGCATATGCTGAAGGATATTTATATGGTTATGATAATTAACACTGCATTTTGTATATAATAATTTGTACAAACATTAGTTAATAAAAAGATAGTAAAATCGAATACAATTGTATATTTATTTTTGGTAAAACAATTATATAAATATTGAGTATTGGTGTGTGATTTGATCTATAAAATTTAAAATAAATTGTAAAATCATATTTATATATAATATATCTAAATCTACATTTTAGTTTTTTTGGTTTAGTTGCTTCTTGATGCTATTTTCAATTAATTTTACGTGTGCACATATGCAATTAATTCGTTAATAAATTAGCAAGTTCCCTAATGACGTGCTGATTTTCATGCATATAAGATTTAGTTTCCCAGAGCATCTTGACTAGTTTCTCGTCGGATTTCTCATCCATTGATATGTCTTCGGACATCTGAGGTGTAAACCGGAAGTACGGTACACCAATAGAGGAACACCAAGCTCGGGCGCGATCAACAACTCTACCGTCACTGGCTGTGGCCTATATATTTAACATAATCTTTAGCAACAATTCTTAAAATTTTAGATATGTCTTACCTGATCTACGAGCAGACCACCTAAGGCTGATATACCAACAACCATTTTAACACTGTCCCAAAGTCGTTCTGGTCTATAAACGTCAACTTTCAATTCAGTAACGGGAATGAGGCCTGTGCCTAAACTAACCACGGCACTCAAATTTGTAACTTCGTCTTTCCTTCCGACTGCACGAAGAGCTAGGTTTAATTCATGAATTTCTGTCAATGCATCTAACGTTGGATTATTGGCAATCAAGCCACCATCCAAGAACCTCCCAAACGCCCTGAAAATAAAAGTTTTTACTTAATCAAACTTAATTCATTTCAATTATAAATTTTAAAAACGTATAAGTTTCATTAGAAAGTAAGCATTAATTGCGTACAAAAAACTATATAATCTTAAATATTCTATATAATATTGAGTTAAAAAATGACCTGAAGTATGTTGGAGCGGCACCTGTAGCTCTTCCAACTTCCCAAACTAATTGTTCATCTGGTTTCGCCGGATTTTGGTAAGGTCCTTCTACCTTAATATCCAATAAATCGCTGGCCGATTGATAATTTCGGAATAAATGCAAATCAACCGGTTTCCTGTCTGCCAAAACTCCGGTGACCAGCACTTTTGGATATTTGATATCGGTCATCACGGTTTTTGTGCCGAACGTGTCCTTCAGCACATTCTCAAGTGCCTCACTTGGGTACGGTCTTATGCCGACAAAAGTCAACTCCTTCATTCTGAAGTATAAGCACAAGCATTCCCTCATATTCTTGCCCGAAGCTATACCCAATGCAAGGATTCCTCCAGTACTCGTTCCTGCTACCCAATCGAAACAATGATTAAGAGGTTTTCCTGTAGCTTGTTCAATAGCTAACAGCATTTGGATCAATACTAATCCACGAATACCTCCGCCGTCTAAGGATAGCAAACGACCTTTACTCCCTTCTGGCTTTCTATGTGCAGCAATATCCAGTGCAGCTACAGAAAGCATTTGATTTAAAATATCCCGATTCGTAGGTCCCATAACATCTGGCAGTGGTATACCATTAAAAGTACCATTAGCCTTGCAACCATCGGTGCAGTCGACCATGTCTGGCGGACATCTAGCTGCCCCCACAGCATGCAGATAATATAATAATTTATTTTCTTGTTCGCGAGTCATCATGTGTCTCGGGGTTTGACCTTTGTTGTTAAGGACGTCTAAATTCGCCCCGAACACGATTAAACTTTGAATAATTGGAATGTTCCCGGTTTGGATTGCCAAATGAATGGGTCTGTTACCATCACAATCTCCCATATCTAAATCAGCTTGACGGCTTAAAAGAGCCACAACACATTCCAAACGCTTCCTGATTACCATCACGTGCAGAGCGGTTTGTTTGTCGAAATTCAATGCATTTATATCGCATTTAACATCAACCAACTCCTCGATAACCAATCGAGAAGACGACCAATGTAGAGGAGTACCTCCAAATTTCATATCCTGCGGAGAGAGAACGTTAGGATGATCCTGAAGATAATTCCCAACGTAGCCTGGTGGAATTGGAGGCGTGTTGCAATCATTCTGGCAATTAGCTGCGATGTTCACATCGGCTCCACCCAACAGCAAAGCTTTAACACATTCGGGTTTATCGGCTAAACAAGCAATATGTAATGGCGTATAGCCCTGATGATTACGCGCATTCATGCATCGAGGTGTTGATCCTTGGGTCAACATCTATAAAGAAATTCTGGTAGAAATAAGCGTTGATACGCTAATAACTTTTTCTTACCGAGATAATGTCTTTATTTGTATTAGCTGCATAGTGATAAACTGAATTTCCTTCATGATCCAAATGTTCCAGAGAGCATTTTGCGCTTATCATACGTTTAACTGTTGGCAGATTGTTTGTCGATATAGCGACTTGCAATGGCGACATTCCTGTTAACACATCGCTGCTGTTTAATTGACTGTTTACCGCCGAATGATCGAAAGCCTCGTTCAATCCAAAATGAGCTGCTAAATGAGCAAGTGTCCATTCTGGATGTTCTGTCAGAATGTCACACAATTTCTGCAGACTGTGTACATTGGCCATCTACATACATATCATTAATTAATTATATATTTCAATAATATTATATAACAATAAATTTGCAAATTTATTAGTCCTTTCAACCAAAATCTAACAAAGCCTTTCTGCTTTACTAATATTATTAAAAGGGAAATATTGATATCCAAATTGTAAATATATTGTTATATATTTTTCTCAATAAAATAATTTAGCACAAACATTACTTATATTTATAAAATTGCTTCTGCAACTAAGGCTTTATTTAAATAAGAATTGTGATATATGTATTAAAATAAATATAGAAATATAATTAATTGGTAATAAATATAGTAGGACTCTTAATATTTACATTTACAAAATGTGCCATTTATTATGTCATGCAACCTCCACTATATTAGTGAGTCATTAAGATTTATAATAAATGTTTGTTACTAAAAACCATGATTTAATACTTTAGTTATAAAATTCAATAACGTTTTTTATTAGATATGAGTAATGTAATTGAATTAGGAAATCCAAATAACTTAAGCATACATTGAAATAACTATTGTAGTAAAATAATGGAAATATAAAATCAAAACATACCTCTTTGCAGACATCAATAAGTATTGGAACTTTATCTTTGAGACAAACAAACTTGTTTTCTGCATCTTCCTTAACATCTGCTCTAAATAAACTGCAAATTAGCAATCATTAAATTTTAGATTATCTTATATAACATTCTTCAATCACCTATATGCTTGATGAAGGCTCTCAGTATAAGGCTTGTTCATAACTATTTCAAAATGTGCTTTATCTTTTTTACTGTTTGAGGGTCCATAAAGCACTAAGCTTTCTTCCCTATATAAAACATCTCGAGAACTATACACATCAATATTGACATCCAACACTCTTGTAGGCTCCACATCAGAATTCAAGAAGCTCCTCAAAACTGAAATTCAAATGTTAATTGAACATTGTAATTAATTCCTAAAGTAAAATCAAACAGATCCATAAAAGAAAAAATGAAATTATTATAAATGAATAGTGGTATTAGTTTACAAACCAAAATTAAATCCTTGGGCCAACATATTTCAATTACTTTTAATAAATAACGATGGATAAGAGGGTCGTAATTTCAATATTATCGCATATAACCTTTACTATTTTGCATGTATTTTTTATAATCTGTCAATGTGACGTTTTGAACTTTTGACTTTAGGGAATTTTTACGTATAGTAGTGTTTTAAATATTTTCTTAAATGTATGCTGTTTTGTTGGCAACAGTTACTCGGCCATTTTAGCTGGCCTATGCTCAGCTGTCAATTTCGTGTTTATAACATTCTGCGAATAAAACAGATTTTGTCATAAGAACCGGGCTTGAAAGTACTACAAAGATGTATAACGAGGAATTCGAGGTAGGTGTTAGCAATTACACATTGCATTTTTTTATATTAGACTATACTTCTTAACTTTGCAACATGGTAGTAACTTAACCTAAATTTTTGTAAATATGTTTGGCTCACCGACGTGCTTTGCGTGGATAAGTCCCATTTGAAGATATTTATTTCATAAAATTTACTAGAGATCTGGGTTGACGCTATTCGCGTCACTTGTTTTCGTGACAAATACGAAATTTACAATATCTAGTAGCTTGTTTCTATTTGTTTGTTTCATGATGCTGCATATTTAATTTAGTTATTGTAATAAAGAATTAATATTTATAAAGTCAAAGAATTTAGTTGTACACCAATTTATCTTTAATAATTGTTTTAATATATAATTCTGTTTCAGAATTATGACACCTATAATGTCGACCAGGAGTACATGGGTCACACTGGTGACCCAGCTTTGGACAGTGAATACAATAAGCAAATGTACAAGATGCCTGAGGTTGTGAAGAAATACTTGATGTATTTTAGGAATGCAGTCAATGAGGGACTGGTCTTTGAACTGCAAACTCTGTATGAAGTCACTTGGCCAAAGATCTCTGATGATTTCTTTGAGAAGAGGCCATGGCCTGAAGAAGCTGATGTTTCTGCCCTGGTGGACAATGATATGGTAAGGATAAAAAAATACCTTCAGATCCCTTTTCTGACACAACACTAACACCTTCCTTAATACACTCTTTGACATGATTCTTATATTTTTCCATTTTGTAAGTATATTCTTCTGCTCTTTTCATTTTTGCTTTGTTCTATGTCTCTCAACACACTCAATACAATAATGAAACAGAAAATTTCCCTAGGTTATTATATATATTGATTTAAACTAATCATTTATAAATGTGGGAATGTGAATCTGCTTTTCAAATTATATCCTCTGTGACATTCATTATATAATAACATTGATATTTATTTCTTTGTCATAGGTATTTATGATTTTATACAAGGAATTGTATTACCGTCACATTTATGCTCGCATCCAAGGTGGTCCAACTTTAGAACAGAGATTTAACTCTTTCTTCAACTATTGCGATCTCTTCAATTACATTTTAAGTGCCGAAGAGCCAGTACCACTAGAGTTGCCCGATATGTGGCTTTGGGAGTTGGTCGATGAATTCGTATATCAATTCCAATCGTTCGCTCAATACAGAGCCCGCCTGCAGAAGAAATCCGACGCGGAATTGGAAACATTGAACGCTCATAATAAAGTGTGGAATGTTTTATGCGTGCTCAATGTCTTGCACTCGTTGGTAGACAAGAGCAACATTAAGCAGCAGTTGGAAGTATTCGCCAATGGAGGTGATCCAGATTCCGTCGCCGGAGAATTCGGCAGGCATTCTCTCTACAAGATGCTGGGATATTTCTCGCTCGTTGGTTTGTTGAGGTTGCACTCACTTTTGGGTGATTATTACCAAGCCATTAAGGTTTTGGAGAATATTGAAGTGCACAAGAAGTCGCGTTATGCGCACGTTCCCGCATGCCAAATTTCAACATCTTATTATGTTGGATTTGCCTACATGATGATGAGGCGTTATTCCGATGCGATCAGAACATTCTCTTCGATCTTACTGTATGTTCAACGCACCAAGCAGTTGTTCTCTACCAAGAGTTATCAACACGATCAAATCAATAAGCAAACAGACCAGATGTATCATTTATTAGCTATTTGCTTAGTTCTTCATCCTCAATGCATTGATGAAAGCATTCAGCAAACTCTCAGGGATAAGAGCTACCACGAGAAAATGTATAAAATGCAATACGGAGATTTGCAGGAGTTCGAGAACTGTTTCATTTTTGCATGCCCCAAGTTTTTGTCTCCGTGCCCACCCGCAGTTGATACCGCTCCTGAAGATTATTCCAAAGAGGCGATCAGGTATCAAACTCAAGTTTTCATGGATGAAGTCCAACAGCAAAAGTGTTTACCAACAATTAGAAGTTACTTGAAATTATACACTACTTTGCCTTTGATCAAGTTAGCTACGTTCATGTCACAGAACCAACGTGGCGTAGAGAAGGATTTGGATAAAGAAACGCAATTGTTGACCATCCATCTGTTGTGCTTCAAGCATAAAATGAAGAATGTTGTTTGGTCCAAGGGCGCATCTGGATTGGAAGGAAAATTCCAAAGTGGATCCGAGTTGGATTTCTACATTGACAACGACATGATCCATATCGCCGATACTAAAGTCGCACACAGATATGGAGATTTCTTCATCCGTAAGATTCTGAAGTTTGAAGATCTTAACAGGAAATTGCATCATTTGAAGTTGTAACAAGTGGGCACAAAATAAATGATGATTAAGTATTTTATAATTGATTTGCATTGAAACTCGATTTTACGAGAAGGTTTTGTTGTAAATAATAATAAGTAAAAAAATATACTAATAATGTTGTCTTATTTAATTAAAACCTCAGTATAGTTCAAAAATTTATTAAATATCAATATCACAAAACTATTATTCGGCAATTTGTTTAGGTTTAAATTTGTTAAATCTTGGCCTATTATTTTTATGCACCACGTCTACAGGTGTCTTCTTCTGTCTGTACAAAGACGTATGCCTCGCTTTAAACCTTGCCGTTTTATCATTATAAAATTTGACGTCCGTATCGGTTTTTTGTCTGTATTGAGTCCATGGATGTTCTTCTTCCTCGAGTTCAACTTCGTCTTTGAATTTATTGTACTTCATTTTAAATACTTGATAATTTTTATCGAATGTTTTCGATCGTTCTTTTCCGTCCTTTCCATATTTACATTTTTTCTTGAAATCTTCTAAATGTTGCATGAATATTTTATTTGGTTTTATATTCTCTTTAGTGCAAATTGCTAATATTTCTATAATATATGAAAAATTGAAGTGGAAACAAGCTTGTTTTAACATAGCACCTAAAATCTCGGTATTTAATCTGAAAAAATATTACAAATTATTATCTATACAAATATAAATTAAACAATATTACCTCAATCCTGCTTGATTAAAATAAGCCAAGAATTCAGTAGCCTCTTCTTTATTTTTACAACCCAGAGCTAGAACACCGTAAGTAATAATGTCTGGCTCAAAGCGGGCCGTCTTAATCAATCCTAGCACTTCTTTGGCTGACTCGTAATCCGCTCTCATGCTTCTTTTCTTTATTAACATATTATAAAAATCCAAATCTGGCTTTGTACCCAGTTTCTTCATGGTTAACAGAACATTATTTTCTGCAACATTAGTACCAGGAATACAATTGAGCATTTGCGTATAAGTTTTGATGTCGGGTTTACAATTATTTTCTAACATGTTTTCAATATATGCAGAGGCTCCACCCAAAAGCAGTAAACGATCTGAAGGTTTCTTAACTTCAGACAATGAAATGATATTCCCTAAATGAGGTACTTTGGCCATTAAATTAGGTCTGCTTGACTGAATGTTTCCTACATTTTCATAATTTTTATTGAAATCTGATGTAGTCAATTTTCCAAAAGATTCAAGTTCTCCAAATTTATCTTCAATTGGATTCTCATGAACTTCAGGTAGTTGCAGAAATTTGTCACCTTGTGGTAATATCTTTGTAAGAACATCTTTGGTTACTTCTAAATCACCTAAACCACAATCTCTAATGGATCTTAGTAGCAAATTGTAGGTAAAAATTGATGGTGTTATTCCTTTATCCACGAATTTCCTCCAAACTAATAACGCATGCCTAAAACCAGCCTCTTTATCTGATATACAAGCTTGCAACAAAAAGTTTAATGTATCATCTTTGATAGGCATTTTTTTGGAAATCATTTCATCCACAACTGCAAATGCAGATATTAAATCACCTCCTCTTCCATATGCTTTGATCATTGCATTGTAATTACTATCATTTGGTTCATGTCTTTTTTCTATCATAATGTTATGAAGATGCTTAGCTCGTGTTAGACCATCTGTAGTTGGCCAAGGACTGTTTGCACAGGCATTAAAAAGAGCAGTATATGTACCATCTGTAACTACTAAACCTCTTTTTTTCATATTATTATATAAAGAAAATGCTTTTTTTGTGTAACCAACTCGACCACAGGCACCCAACAAGAGATTGTACAAATAGTTTTCAGGTTTGACACGATCTTCTTTCAACATTTTCACTTCCACCACATCAATAGCTTCCTTTATTTTTCTTTTCCTTATAAATGACTTAATCATATCTGCATATTGCTTTGTGCTTAACTGTTTTGAACGATCACCAACTTCTTGCAAATATTTCTCTTCTTTTGCATCATCTTCATCAATAATTTCATCTACAATCTGTTGTCCAAATGTGTCTGGATCATTTTTCATATGTACTAAGAATTCATTTTCTGATAAAACATCATGTTTATTAATTTGCTTTGAAAGTGTGGGTGCTATTACTTCTGATTTTTCAGTTAAAAACTTTGTTGTGTGAAATTGCCTGGACACTGCAAATTGATGTTGACATGCATATTGACTATATTTCAAACAGTTATGTGCACTTCTTAATCGCAAAATCTGACGAATACTTAACTTAAACATTATAGAACTTAAACTTGTAATGAATTTAATTTGTGAAAATCTTACATAACCTCAAATAACAATGTGACAAAATTATTATACGTATTATTATTTATTCTTTAATTACTATGTTTCATATTATCCTAGTTGTAATGAAAATGTTATACTGCTATAGACCCGGTAAAAGTACATATTTATAAAAAATAAAGTTGATATTTCTGTATACTTAGTTGTATATATCCAAATAATTTTATTTTATTATTATTGGATGTATATTTATATCAATTTATACTATTATGGTAGTGTTCAGAGTTGAACAGAGTTTTGGAATTATAAAGTGTTCATTCATATTTTGCAGAGTACGTACTTATATAGTAGAGATAATGAAATTTTCTTAATAATCAATATTATTTTAAACATGAAATTTGAAGGGAGTAGGAGTTAATATTGAAGTATTTCCATAAAGGGTAAAGGTTTAGTAGTTATGAGTATATGAATTGTATATTGTATATGAATAATGTTTTGTTAAGGTAAATATAACAGTTTTAGATTTCGCAAAAATATTTTATTATAATTAATATTTTAAAACATCAATAAAGTTGTGTCATAACAAATATATTTTTTTTAATATTACCTTTATCCACCATTAAAATATCAATATCTTATCATTAAAGCACACATTGAATATTTATCGTTTTTAAAATTAATATAAATATATATACATTGTTTTTGATGTAAAAATATTAAAGACGGATATCTTTATTTATGTATATTTTTGTCCGTTGGTAAAATATAATTACATACAAGTCCTTCTGTTTTCTTATATGTACATTGAGCTTTGAATAAAATTAAGAAATTTTAGCAGATAGAACATTTAAAAGCGTAAATTGGAATAGAGGTACTTTAAAATTGTCTGGATGTGGTGCTTGAAGTTCTGGATGGTGAAGCCGGATTAGATAGACCCGATTCGTGTATTGGAGATAGAGCAGGTGTTTTTGTTCTATGAGCGGCATTACTACGTCTACGACGGCGGTAAGGAGGCAGCGGTCTACGGATAGATGTATTTATCCTTTGCTGCTGAAGAATGGAAAGTGCATTTGCTAATTCAGAATCACTTATTGTGCGACGACGAGGAGGAGGCGGTAGAGGTAACGGGGGTAGTGATTGTTGATTTGTTATAGTGTGTACTGTTATTGTGTCAGGATGGTCATCCACGGTGGTGGTGGATGGGGTGACTTGGTTAGACCTGGAGCGGCGTCTTCGACGGTGATGACCGAGGTTTCCTAAAACACGAAAGAGTACGCGTATTTTGGCGCTGGACCAGTGGCCGTGGCTCGTGCTGCGGCTCCTATTGTCCAGTTTGTTTTTGGCATGCTTGCATAAGGACATGAGGCAACGAGGTTCTTCGTCTGGACTATCAGGCACCGAAACGCAGCAGTTCCATCTCTGTTTAAATTTACGTTGCACCTGCGGTGGATCTGCAGGAGCTACGGAGTTGCTGATACATACTTGGCAATCCTGAGGAGTAGACGGCGGCGTCGGAGTGCAAGTGAATGTTTCTTCTAAAACGGCGAACAATGTCATTCGGGATCTTTCTTCGCAGCGAAGATTGGCTGGGCGATGGCGGAGAGCAGATGGTGTACAGTGATGGGAGTTTTGAGTAGGATTGGTGGGTGGTTCTTGTATTTGGGGAGTTTGATTGGTTTGTCTTTGTTGACGAATGTACTCGTAGGTGGTGAGGCCAAGGAATGATATGTAGATGTGGAAGAAACACAGGTGAAGGAGGAGACCGGCTACAATTACGGCGAGTAGTCCTAGGATGGCGACAACTGCCAGGAAGGCGGCGTCGCTGGATGGTAGCGATGAGGACGGCTGTTGTTGGTAAAGTGGCGGCGGCGTCGTCGAGGTCGACTCATTGGTTGCGGGTTGCTTGGTGGTCAGCAGCCAGGACGTTGAATCCGTGTGGTGGAAGATGAATTCCACGAAGGCGAGAAGGGCAACGAAGGCGGAAGCCGCCACCGCCGTTGTAACGCACATAAGAAATGGTGCGTAATTGCGTGCACCCACGCAGTGGTTCAACCACTTGCAGTGGTGGTCAAATTTGGCCACGCACTTGTTGCACGCGCTGCAGTGTTTCGTTCTTGGACCAGATATGAGCACCTTGCATAGGTGGCACAATCCTTCCTCGATGACGTGCGCGTGTTTCACCCGGTCCAGGGGCGGTACAGGCTCCGGGATGCGCTTCCTCAGCGCCGCCTCCGCAGGATCTATAAGGGCGGCTCCGAGGTGCGCCGCCAGGTGGAGCAACAGGAGGGTGCTCAGAACACCTAATGCACCTGCCTGCAAATTGATCGGCAACGCAGGGACCAACAGCAGGAATGCACTACCTGATAACACTATTAGCGCCAACCACCCGGACACCTGCAAAGGGTGCAGAGGCAACTGCAGCCCGTGTTCGCGCCGAAGAACACGAGGACCTCCAGTGCTAAGCATCACATGCTACATCACAACACAATTTCTCACTACACCACATCCTGATCACAGCTCAGTGGCGGCTGCACCACCCAATGTTTGTATCGACCGGCATTATATTCATATATATATATATAACACTGGCAACGGCAAAGACCTACCGCCCCCCTACTTCTAACCCAAATTCTCTCTATTCCAAGCTGTTTGTACAGATGCCGCCACTTTATTTCACCACCCCCGGGAGGCCCGAAGGGTGCTGACTCTTAAGAATCAAACAAAGTGGCAAACTCTTAAATTCTAATTGAAGACTCGGAATACCTGAGGGTTTTAACCAGCAAATCTCTCCCAAACTATAAGGATCAGTAGTCTATACAGAAATCAAGGAATATGATTATATTGGAAAAGAACCAACACAATAGAAATATATTATAAATTATGTAAACAAGGCACGACATTCTTCAAATTACCTATACTTAAATCGTTTTGTTCAATTTAATTTTAATATTTGTTGATTTCGATAACTTACTATTAAAAATGTACCAAAGTTTCTGAGGTATTAAAACAGATGATACTTTCATGATATAATATAGCAATTGTTAATCTTTAAAGTAAGTTAATAATTATTTTTATAAAGATGAAGTTCTAAATAAAAAAAAAATGCTCGCTGAAATGGATGTAGAATAGGATGCTAACAAATTAAAGTTAAAATTTTCTTATTTATTTAAACACTTTTTGTTGGTCACTTGGATCAAGGGCTATCTATCTAAGCAAATGTATTAATTTGGCTTAATTGGACTAACATTAAATTGAAAATTGAACAATACTCTCATGTATATTATAAAAACGTATTATTTTCTAATTGTTGTTAATTGTTGAATTCATAAAGTAGTGTGGATTAATATTATTGGAACAATAATTTATTATTGATAAGATTACGTTTTTAACATTATTTGAAATTAAAAAAAAAACAAATTTATTATTTTATAATAAGTGAAAAATACATGTTGTCATTTTCAACTAGTATTATACAAGACGCATTTGAAACAGTAATCAATTCATTGATCATAATTGAATTGAAGTTTTCTATGAATTGCACCTGCAACCGTTTACATGTGACATATAATCCTACAGACTTTATAATAGCATCTGTTTATTATTGATACGAAACTTTAAATTGTTTAATTTATAAAGAAGAAACGTCAGGTTATTTTTTTTTACAATTATGACATACATGGTACTTTACATAAACGGACATTTTAAATAATTTTGTATTACTTTAATACAGCAATACCTTGCATACTTGACTATAGGTTTTGTTTTAGTACAAATAAACCGTGAAAGTAAAAAAGTTTGACAGACACCTACTGGTACGGATGTAAAAAGAACGATCATTTATGTATAAAAAAAAGTTGTGTACAATATTTTACATTTTATTTTGTCATTTAAAAGAAATTTGCAAACTATATTATAATGAATCCGCATTGATCGAAGCCGCACTATGCAAGTTATTGCTGTATTTACTCGAAGAGGATCAACGCTCGTAGTGAAATATGATGTAACAGTATGAAATAGGTGCAACAGTTAAACATCAAATTATTACGAATCTCGGTTATTATTTCCTCTTTGTGTGTGAAACTATTGAGTTGTTTCACAACAGAAGTGTTACAATGGTGGTGCAGGCAAAGGTTGACAAAGTCAAAGCTAAACGCAATAGATTCAAACAATTAATGAATTATAGCACTGGGAAACCCCAAATCAATCGACATATGCGCAGTATTTGAGTTAGAAATATACATCAAATAACATCTTCAAAATATCTTTTTGTTCAATTATTGTTTAATAATTCGAAATTATCATCATCATTATGATTTACAATGGTAATTTCAGAATGGAAAAAGGTCAATATTTTGATTAATTACATAAACATATCTAGTTATTTATGATCATTTAGATTACGTTAACTATTTTGGCTATACATGTAGATTAATGCTGTTTTATGAAACTACATTATGTGGAAAACAATGGATTTTACTAAATACCTATGCGCGCCACTACAAAGAATCAGGCGCTGTAGCCATAATGCAATTATTATTACCACAAGGATCATTATTTTATTATCGCTATTATTAATTAAACAGCATTGTTTGATTGATAACCGGATTATATGAGTATTGAAGATTTGCAATAAATTTGCGTTAATAACGGCAATCTATCAAATCCATACAAAAATACGTGTTATTTCGGAACGTATGCCTAATAAACTTTAACAAGATTGATCGACTTATTAGATTATCGTTTTTCTGTCTGCATATACATTTTTCACGAAAAAAGCTTTTAGAATAATAACGCTACATCCTTGTAACATATAACAAATTATTATTGATATTTTAAATTAAATTTATAAATAAACATCTTAAATATATTTTTTACCTAGTAATGTGATGTAATTAGATACACATAATTATTCTAAATAATTATAATACGCAAACGACATAGATTAAGAAAACCATTCAGTTTGTTTCAATTTAAAAATATCTGCATTGTTAACAGTAAACTTATGTCGAACGTACGAATTTCCACGATGTACTAATTAATATAAGTTATGTTTGCTTGTAATCATAACAAGATTGATTCAACTTATGAACAAAATGAAACGAGACTTAAGTATCAAATATTTCTAAATTAAATAATATAATATACTTAACGAGTTTAATCCGTTCTAAAAATTTCCGGATTTTTACTCGTATAGTGAAACATATTCAAAAATACACATAATATGTGTACACAAGTTTTAAAAATGATGTAGCAGGTGCGCAATCCGGGACTTCTCTTCTCATCGTCACTCGTTAAGCGAGTCATTTTTTCTTACAATTCATTTTGCTCGTTATGCGAGGTGATCGTTAAACAAGGTTCCACTGCATATAAAATTTGAGTACAGTTTCAGAAATTATTTTTGTTGCTGAACAAGTAACAATTTTTCCACATACTTCCTAAGTCCATTCAGAAGATAACATAGACACATTAGATTTCCATATAAAGAGTAGTGTATTCTGATAATAATGCAAGTTTTTCGATAAGTTTGATATGAAAAACGAGAAACTAAATTTGGTATTTAAGCAGTTTTTGAATCCGATTTTGATGAACAGGTGTTTTTCAGAGAACAAAAAAAACCTGTTGCAGACGGCTTTTCATCGTATGATAATAGCTTTGTGATTTAAGCAAATTAAGTAATAAAGCAAAAAAAAAATATGAATAAATCATACATTTAAGTATTCTAGTAAGAATACAAGTTTTGATCTCGGAAAAAAAAATAGATGTTCCAGACTAATAAATTTCATACTTAATGAAAGAAACGAATGGATTATGTTCATTCATATTTATTATGTAAATAATTATCATCATGTAAAGTTTCAAAGTTGACCTCCATTTCTATACGATTCTTGTCTATTTGTATTTATTTTTGACAATATTTTTTGATTTTGTGAAGGTTAGCGACCGAAATTATTAATCCAAACGTTAATCAATTTTTCGATCTTTGTGTAGTTAATATAGTACAGGTAAACGTCGTTTTACGCCGGGATTCCGTTCCTACAAAAGCCGTGGCAAATCGAATCGGCGTAAAATGAACCCATATTTGCAGTGAGGTAACTATAGAGCTTATTTCTATATTAGTTTAAAATTAGCAATTAATAAGCTTTATTTCACAGCGGCGTGATTGTGAATCGGCGAAAATCTAACCGGCGCAAAATGACGTTTACCTGTATTGCTTTTCATATAAATTAACAAATATTTCAATTATTCAGCGTTTTTCTTAAATTAATTAAAATTTTGATGATATTTTTTCTATGTCATATATTCATTTTCAATATATTATAATTGATTTATAATTAAAACGTTTAATATTTAATATGTGTTTATTATTTATTACAGTTATCATTAGTTAGTAAATATTATGTGACGTAAATTGACACCAAGACGTAAAATATTAATGACAATAAAAAATATTTGAATTGATGGAATCAAATAATTTAAGTTACTTTTTTTTTCTAAATTATATGATAATTTTTATATTCTTTTTTCTAAAATTTATTATTATAATTAAATAATTGAAATTGGGCAGAAAAACCCATGGTCAATAGCCATTTGCAGCATTTAAATTTTATTTTTATTATTGTATTGCGTTTAAATGTTGTATTAATAGCATTGTTTGGTTGATATTATAGAAATAGTTAAGTACTTGCTTTTCTGGTAAGTACTAACTTATATTTCGATGGTCTTATGAAGTCTTATTAAGTTTAATTTTCTACATTTTCTCTACGTTGTAATCTATTTAAAGAGACGTATGTTGCTTAACTTTCTCAAGTTGTGTAATGGATTGTACAAAGTACATGTACTTATTAATGCTCATTATTGAAAATGAAACTACGTTGTGTTTACATCTATCTAGTTTGGTGCAAAATTAATAGTTGAACGTTGTTATGGTAAAATGATTCAAATATTCTTAGTCAATGTAAGTAAATATCTTGCTTTTCTTGTATTCACTAGTTTTGGAAAATACGTTAAAAAATAATGTAAAAGTAAATCAATTGTTAAATCTTAACATTTTTACGTAGTATGAAATGCGATTAATTTTGAAGTTTTGGTATCATCTTTCTGTATCCCTCATTTTTTAGAAGGATAGTTATGATAAAGAACTTGTTTGAATAAGCCGAATTCGGGATGCAATGATTGGTAGTTGATTGGAGAAGGATCGAACCCCCACGCATCAGGTGAATAATATGTGTTTGTGAGCATGTGTGTGTATATATAACAGATGCGAAAGCAATCGCAACATTTAACTGGCTGGCAAACTAACCATTCATTCAAATTCGAGCTCTCCTCCAGTGTCTTTAGGTCTTCAACAACTTTACTTTGGTAACGCAGAAGTATCCAAGTGCACCGCGAAGTAACGTAATATGAGATGATATCTTTACGAAGACAGTTCCTCGTCCAGTTGCTCGCCCTTCTGGTAACGGGTCAGCCGATCCACCTTACCGAAGACGAGATGAACAAAGACATTGGCATCATTACCACAACTTCCAGTGGTAACCAAATACGCAACTCCATCCTCCAATATTCGGTAAATATATACTTTTAATAATATTCACAAAAAATGCATAACAACAGTAAAATTTGTTTTCTTTAACGTTGAATTTGTTGAAAACAAAAAGAACTACGGGTATTAGTTTATTGCATGTGGTTGTTTTTTTTTATTAAATATATAAATTTAATTACAAAACATATTTGTAAAACACTAATAATATTTTGTTTTTTGCCAATAATTCATGATATAACTGAAAATTCTCGATGATCTTAGGTAAGTTTGGAGAAAAGACCTAAGGCCAATAGACCTTTGAAATGGTTATTTTTTATTACTAAACAAAATACAAAAGATACACAGTAACAATTGAAGTAAAATATTCAAAAAATCAATAGTTATCAAAAAAATGTCATTATAATATTATTATTATGCCATTATAATTGTATAAACCGTAGTTCTCTTTTTGACCTGAAATTGATGTTAGAAATAAAATACAATTT